>NC_049913.1:28496579-28582324 GCF_001411555.2 Juglans regia | reverse complement strand
CATTCATGGTCTTAAACATCCCTCTCTTAACCAAATCTCAACCATACAATTAAATAACACAAGAGTGGTAGAAAACTTAATGAAAGCCTCATATATTTTCTGAAAACATAGCATAGATAAAAAGATACAACTCTTGGCAACTTAAATATCCTGAAGTAAGCTTACTAGTTCAATCTAGAAATTCTTAGTGGCTTACTTAGGTCATAAATTTGAGGAAAGTATATCTAATTTTTATAAACCTTCACTCCATTAATTTAACACATAAAGGCATAATCAAAACATGGCTTAGACTCAAGGAAACACAAGAAGGACTACAAAATTTGCCTTGCAACACACAACTGGAACACACATTACTTAGGCCATAAATTTGAGGAAAGTATATCTAATTTTTTATAAACCTTCACTCCATTAATTTAACACATAAAGGCATAATCAAAACATGGCTTAGACTCAAGGAAACACAAGAAGGACTACAAAATTTGCCTTGCAACACACAGCTGCAACACACACCAAAACAAAGCATGACCCATGGAAAAACAACCTCAAAATACTCGGTTTTGACCAGAAAAATAGGGCTTTCGGTTACTACCCACTAGATCAACCATTAGGGAAAACAAATGAGAAACTGGTCTAGGAACTACCACAAAATACTCGGCTAGCCCATAATTCAAAACCCCCAATTACAAGGCATTACTTGCTTAGAAAAACCTCAATCAGAAGAAAATCTTATAGAAGGAACATTACCTGTTTTGGTCCCCTTTCAAGCCACGAAACAAACGACAGATGAGAAGAGGAAGAGAAATCCGAAAGATCCAAGGCTTAAACACAACAAAAAATTTCCTAAAAAAAAACCCAAGGTTAAACCCATAGATCTAAGATTCCAAACTAGAGATTAGAGTCATAGAAATTCACTTATGAGGTTGATTTCCTTGAAGATTTTCGGTGGAAATCTTAGGTTTAGGAAATGGGAGAGATCGGCTTGA
The DNA here is from genome assembly GCF_001411555.2 of Juglans regia. Lineage (NCBI taxonomy): Eukaryota > Viridiplantae > Streptophyta > Magnoliopsida > Fagales > Juglandaceae > Juglans > Juglans regia. Next base: position 28,581,341 of record NC_049913.1, on the reverse strand, counting down.
AGAAAAAAGAGAGAACGTGTGAACTAGAGGAAATCAAGAGTCTCTCGTGTGAAGGAAGGAAACTTGAGAAGTTTTCTCTTTCGTGTGCCTTGGGACCGATGGGTGTAGGGGAATAAGGAAAAGAAATTACTTACTTGCCTTGGAAGCCATCGTGTAGGAGAAGGAAGAAATTCACTTGGCGAGTTCAATGGGAAAAAAAAGTCAAGGGATTTAAATCACACTTGTCCCATAAGCTAGGGAATGGATGGTGTAGATCAAAAAGAGTTTGGGCCATCTCTTGAGTAAATAAAATTAAAGGGTTTGAAAGAAATATTTTAAGATCATAAAAATCACACCCTTGAATTATTTAATAATCCACATAAAATAAAAATACACCCATCTTAAAAATAAATTAATAAAATAATAAAAGTCTTTATCTCAAAATATTTAACTTAAAAATTTAATAGATGACGTAAGAGCCTACGTAGTAGGGTTTGGGTATTACAACTTAAGTAGCGAGAATACGCTTGGAACCCTTTCCCATCAACAACTTGAAAAGGTATCTCGTCCATGATGACCATACGAGTTAGGTGTCTTCTATATTCATCAGGATCATACTAGGTATACCCCCTCAAAGTTGCACCCCCACTAGTCTCATCCGCCATTTTCTGAAGTCAAATTTCTAACCTAGATGAGCTCTTCTCTTGTAATGATATTAATATTGGACTTTTTTTTCATTGTTCTTCTAAGTTCACATTTAATTGTGAGGTGTCATATTTCCTATAGTGGTATCCATAAATTTTTAAACAATGGTTACACTTGGCTTGGGGGTTATTGGGGTCACCACCCCATAATTTGGTGAAATGAGCCCAAACTATGGAAGCATGTTTCTTGCTGGGCTTGGGGGCGGGGCAAGGTGTCATAGGGGTAGGTGTTGGGCCAGGGGTAGGGGTGAGAGTAGAAGTAGGAGTAAGGGTAGGTGTAGGGATTGGGGTAGGGGTACCCTGGGCATGGAAATGAGAGCTCGCACTAAAATCTGCTAGCATATCCATGAACTCAAGCAAACAAGAAATATGACATTATAGTAAATATAGCAACATGCCAAACAATTAATATCCAAGCATTAACATATATATTGGAAGTTGGAAGATCAAACATCAATAATCAAACATCAAACATAAAAAAAATGAAATACCCAAATTAAAAACATCAAATATAAAAAAATGCAAATGTTTACAGCCTTAGTTGGATTCAATTGATGAAAATAAATATCATTATTAGATGCTATTGGACATTATCAAAATAAAAATAAAAAATATTTAAAAAATAAAAAATCATTAGAGAAATAGAAGTAATAAAAAATAATAATCTAATGCCATATGCTTGCCCACCATATATCTGTTTAGATACTCTACGATTAATTCTCATGGCTTTCTATATGGCCTAGCTAGCCATGTACGGGTTATAAAAGTTATAAAGAATTTTTACATAAACATATAAGAATGTGAAAGTATATAAAAAAACACTCAATTAAAATGGTTCGATGTCTTTCTAATTAGGAGTTTAAATTTAAATAAAACCTCTAAAGGACACTAATATCTCAATTTCATCTGTCTATATAAAGTAAAACAATATTTTTCATCATCCTTAAATTATCTAGCTATTATACTATATTCTGATAATAACATTTTTCATTTATAAAATATAAAAAATAGACATTTAAAAATGTTAGAGCCTCGGAAATGTTTGAAACCCCTAAATTATTTTAGGATGAATCGAAACCCTAAATTAATTTAGGGGTTTCAATTAATTTTGGGTATTTCGAAAAAAAAAAAAAACCATGGAGTCACAGACTGATTCACACACGACTACACAGTACACATTGTTCATCAATCATTCAAACCACATGCACAATCAAGTCTCCATAGCGCACAATTCACAAAATCTCATCCTCCATCTCCGATTAAACCCCATCCTTCCTCCAATCTCCATTCTATAAAATAAATATCACAAAAAATTAAAGTAGATTTAGGGTTTCTTACCTTTAGCGACCGAGATAAAGACGGACTCACAGAAGGCTATGGCGACGGCTACGGTGACGGCGACAGAGATGCAGATTGCAGAACGTAAGCGACCAAGCGGCGAGCAACCGAGAGAGAGAGAGAGAGAGAGAGAGAGAGAGAGAGAGAGAGAGAGATTCTGGGTAGGGTAATGTCGTGGGGGGGATTCTAAACAAATAACAAAACGACGTCGTTTCTCCATTGCTGAAACGACATTGCCCCAGCCCCCGCCCCCGCCTTGGGGGTCAAATGCAAACGGGGTGCACCGCCCAGTTAAACGGGGCAGAGCGAAAGCCGCCCCCCTGCCCTCTAACAGGCATGGCCCTTTTAAGCACATCAAGGCCCAAAAGCCTTGTCTTCAATTTTTACACTTCCAATTGAAAGCCCAATGCACCATACCATGTGTTTCCTTAAGCCCATGTCATACCCTAAGTAGCCAAATTAATTTTTAAAATTTGTTAAGACCATTAATCAACTTACCTAAGATTAGTGATCTTTAAACCATGTTTTGAAGCTTAATTTCTTTCTTAATCTTTTTTTAACCTTTTGATATGATATTCTATTATTTTATTACTTAACTACATCACTCTTAGATCATACTAAAACCCTAAATAAACCTCCACACATGTCATTTGAGGAAATGACATATCAAACCCCAAAACCACACCTATTGGCACATATGTATGCCCTTTGAGTGCATGGATTGTTTTGCCTTTAGGTCCAATATATTTGTGGATCTTTCTCAGGGGTAATATGATCCTTAGACTAAACTTTGGACGAAATTGGTTTCAAAAACCATTGGCATATTTGATTATGCACTGAATCTAGTTTTGATTAAGTGAAAATGATATGAATTTGTCCACTACTCTGTTTTGATATGATGTGGCTTCCGAAAAACCTTTGGCATATTTGATTATGTTTCTGTTCTATTACATTAAGGTCCCGCCACGGGTTATAGTAATGGTATACGACCCTACCACGGATGATAATAGTGGTATACGACCCTGCCAACGGCGATAATAGTGGTATATGGCCCTGTCACGGGTTATAGGAGTGGCCTCTGTGCTAGTACACACCATTCGGTGATAGAGTAATATATGTTATGTTTGGCTAACTGCAAATGCACAACCCTACCGCAAAATAAAACATGGACCTCTATTATGATATGATACTTTGATATGATGATGATGATGATGATTCTCAATTATGTTATGCCAATGGATAATTTTGAGTAAGAATATTTTTAAACTTTCACTCTGATATTTTTCATAAAATGTTTTGGTTATGCATTATGAAAATAAAAATATTTTGTTCTGCATTTGGAACTCTACAAATATTCATGTTTACATACTAGTATATATTCTCTACTTAATGAGTTGTTGATAACTCACCCTATATCTCCACAATATTTTTCAGATAATTTGAATATTTCATCAGAATATCAAGATTAGGGAGCGCATGTAAGATGATTTAAGTATGGTGGATTAAGCATAGAATTTTGCTATAATTATTGGAGAATTTTTGTAACAGCCCCTCCATAGAGATGGAATGAGATGCTACATTTCGTCCTACTTTTTTTTTTCATCTATATGTAATTATAAAAGGGACTTTCTCATTTTTCTTTTATAACTTCAAAACTCAAATAACATGTTTGTCAAAATACAAGACTACCCCATTAGCTACATATTAAAAACCACAACTACTTTCAGGGTAGGAACATTTACCAAGTTTACAAAATGCTTTCCTTCTCAACATACATAGACCAAACAGTTTCACAAAATCAACCAAAAATTAAACTTCACGCAAAGACCCAACCCAAGGCTACTACTAAGCATCCGTCTCTCCTTCCAGAGTAGTGTCTTACTCTGCAACCTCATCTTCGTCATTACCTGGACGTTTAAAACATTAAACACAAAAGTGAGTCTAATACTCAGTAAGCAATACACCATACAGTTAAAATATCATACATCAGTTATTCATTTCTTTTGAAAAAGTCATACAAGTTTAAAACATTTCAATTAAACATTCCGAGTCAGTTTTCACTTTCATTTGGCCATACACACTATTACGCCTTGTGTATTAGGGTTAGTAGTCTTTTGGACCCGATTCAACCCTTGGCCACGAGTTGTGAATCCCTCAGTTTGGATGGCGCCACTAGATGCATGACAAATGAAATCGATCCGGCATTGCAACCTGCCTCTTTCTTTGGTACCATCATCATTCTGTCGTTAGCCCTTGCGTATTTTCATACATAAAACCTTCATTTCCTTTTTCTTTCCTTTTTCCTTTCATAACATTTTCATTATCTTTCTTAGTCAAATGTAGCATGCATTTTCTTTCATAAAAGAATGCATTTCATGCTATAACTTTATATTAAGAAAATCACTAGTTTTAAAGAAAACATGTACACGATAAATCTCATGATCTCAACCTTGAATGTGAATGTTTTTCATCATACTTATACACACATTTATAATTAATAGGATACTTAACATGGGCTTCCAAGAAAGCTTATACATTATATACATTTACTTTTTCATTACCAAAAAGCATTTGAAGAAAATAGAGCATTTAGTAGAAGAAAATTTTATGTAAGAAGCATGGTCATAGCTACTTACCTCCAAGCTCAACCTTTGTTTTTTTTTTTTTGCACTTCAAAAAATCCTATACAATGAAATGGAATGAACATATCAATACCCACTTCATGCTAAGCTTTAATATAGCCAGTTGTTTATTTAAATCCAAGAAGTAAGTAAAGCATTTTCCTTAACTTCCTCTTCACTTAGAGATAGTCAACTACAAGACACAGTCTCTATCGTTTCAACTCCCTTCCATATCAAACAAGCTCAACAAGAAACCAAGTCAATCCAACTTTACTCCTTCCTTCTCATTGTCCATTTCTTTAGGGTACAAAAATTTCATGTTATACTCCCATACTTAGCACTAAGACAATCCATTTAACTCTTCATTTCAAGCATTCTAGAGAAATTCATTAACATGTTGAATAACATGCTTGCTGTCCAACAAGGGCTATTGAGTTTTCTACATGAAAGATAGATGAAAATCATGGATTAAGAATGTAAAGATGACAGGAATTTGCTTGGAAACTGAAGGGAACAAGAAAGTATCAAAATCTGGTAAATTTCACCAAAATGGATATTTGACAGCTTTTGGTAACCTTGCTAGAACCAAAATATGTGAAGAACTAAATCTTACTTGATTTTTGGTTTTGCCCATTTTTTTTCAGTATTTTATGATACAAATAAGTTTAGTTGAGTGAAAGATGAAATGGAAAATAGAGATGAAAATGGGTTGGTTTGAACCCAAAAACAAAAGCATAGTAGAAAATTTATGCACTAACTTGTACAGCCAGCAACTTGGTTGTATTCTTGCTTTAAACTCCCTTCATTTAACCACAATCCCAACTTTATAAACAAAGGACACTAGTGTTGAAGAAAATTGAAAAGAAACATCATTTTTGTGTAAACATAGCATAAAACAGCAAGGATAGGTCTTGATAAACCAGAAAATTCTAAGAGAAAACTTACTAGTTGGAATGAGATCTTTGGTTGTTTACTTAGGCAATTAGCTTGAAAAAAAAGGTCAAAAATACATAATCTCTATTAGTTTAACACATAAAAATGAAGGCTTAAACATAGTTAAAAACGTGATTCAAACTCAAGAAGAAGCCCAAGGGTGTGAACTGGAGCATCAAAGCAAAAGATAGAGGTGTGAGCTGAAAGAAATGGAGGAAGGAGGTTCTTGGCTAGAACTTGCAGAAATTTCAGATAATAAAACTCTTTGTTGCTATTTTGTGTGTAGAGCAAAATCTCCAAGGAAAAATGAATCTAAAACGGGTACTTACATGGGTTTAGTCTTCTTCTTGAGGAGATCTAAGCTAGGGTTCCACTCCAAGAGCTGAAATGTGAGCTGAAGAGGAGCAAGAAGAAATGAATGCCTAAAGCAAGGAAGAAGAAATGACCCTCTTTTGTCTGAAGTAAGGGTCACAGGTGATGGGGCTGAATTGTCTATTGTACTCATAAAAATGAGTGGCTAGGATGTAAAATAAGTAGATATTTCTCTACTTCTCGGACACTATCTATGGATGAGATTAAAAGGAGCAAAATTATTATGACACAAAATAATAATACTAACAGAGGGTCAATCGGTAACACAAAATACATACATACATAGGTTTTCTCTTGACTCTGGAGTTTTCTAGTGAGGTGGAAGAACTCATTCACTTCAATGGAAGTTGCCTTTGCTAGTAATCTAGGTTCCTCATGTGTTACTAAGTATTAAACAAGCTTGATGAGAGTGCTTTCGGATACTATATGGCTGAAGAACTATCAGAATTGTGGAACAAATTTTCCCTAACTGAGGTGGAAAGGTATGAGGTAGTTATTACGGGTAAGGAAGTAAAAGAGACTATGGAAAGAGGGAAACTTTGTCTAGTGGGAATGGTTATAGCTGACGAGAGAATTAGCAAAGATGCTTTTAAAAATATGATGCTTAAGGTGTGGAAATTCTGTGATGGTATCAAAATTATTGAAGTGGAAGAAAATCTTTATGTCTTTGAATTTCAATCTGAGGCTGATTTAAATAGAATATGGAAGGGACATCCTTGGTTGTTTGATATGAATTTGGTGTGTTTAAAAACTTTTGATGGCTTTACTCCTCCAACATAATTAAGCTTTACTCATACCACTTTGTGGGTTCAAATTCACAACTTACCTTTGGGATGCATGAATAAGGAAGTTAAAATAATGATTGGATCCTCTATTGGTACAATTTTAGAGGTTGTAGCAGATTTCAATGAAAATTGTTGGGGCAAATGGGTTAGAGCTCTCATAGAAGTAGACTTGATGAAGCCTTTGGCAAGAGGAAAGGTTGTGGACCTGTTAGGCCATAGAGGCTTTGTACAATTTAAATACAAAAGGCTTCCTAGATTGTGCTTTTCTTGTGGGGTTATTAAGCATGGTCTATCTGGATGTGGTGGTAAGAAAAATCAGCTAGAAGTGACTAAAGAAACTAGTACTCAACAGTATGGATCACGATTAAGGGCTCCTAGCACAGCAACAGGTTCCAGTTATGGTAGTACTTCAGGGCTTTTAAAGGCAAGTATACTAAGTCTGGGAGGTCTGAAGGGTAGGCTAACAGTAACATGTCTCTTAATCAATTTGTCAAAAGTCTTGTAGCAGAAGATGGGCAGATGATGCTGCAGAATATAACAAAAGAAGACACAAAAGAAACCAAGGTGGGAAACCAAGGAAAAAGTGATTTACCTTTGTTAACTTTGGAAGTAGAACCAAAAGAATTATCAAGTCACAAACCAAATGATTCATTGGATCAATCAAAGCTGAAATCAAAAGCTGTCATGGAAGGCACTTCTCAGGATGAAAGGCCTGTGTTATTGTAGAATCAGTTTACTGCTAGCATACCACATATTGCTTCTAGGTCTAGTTTCAATAAATGGAAGAGGAGGGCAAGGGGACAAAACATTGTGGAACTCATACCTTCTTCTCATTATGCTACAAGGAAAAGGAAGAATGAAGAAGATACTGTTTTGTTTGTTGAAGATAATAATCAAGAGGTTAGGGGGAAAAAATAGGGAATGGCATCTGATTTGAATATATCGACGGAGGCTGTTAACCTGCCCCACTGGGAGAAATGAGGCTCCTAAGTTGGAACTGCCGAGGGCTTGGTAACCCTAGGACAGTTAGAGACCTTAGCCATTTGGTTAAGGTTCACGAGCCTAGCATTTTGTTTCTCATGGAAACAAAAATGCATAAAAAACAATTAGATGCTATAAAACAAAGGTTGGGTTTTAATTGTATGTTTTCAGTTGATGGAGTTGGTAAAGGTGGAGGACTGTCTTTGTTTTGGGAAGAGAAAGTCAAGCTCAGTATTAATACTTACTCACATAGGAATATAAATTCATGGGTGGATCACAAAGAGTCATCATGGATGCTAACTTGCTTTTATGGAAATCCTGAAACAGAAAAAAGGCAGGAAGGTTGGAGTATATTGAGACATCTTAAACTTCTTAATCCAAAAAGATGGCTTTGCATAGGGGATTTTAATGAGATATTACATCACAATAAGAAGTATGGAAGGGTTAGAAGGGATGAAAAACAATTGGGAAATTTCATAAATGTGTTACAATTCTACAAGTTGAAGGACCTGGGGTTCATTAGAGGCAAGTACACATGGTCTAATCTCAGAAATGACTATTCCTTTACTAAAGAAAAGCTAGATAGAACCACAGCCACTTCTGAGTGGTGTGAAGAATTTAGTGGGGGTGAGGTCCAAGTACTGGCTTCCTCTACATCAGATCACTGCCCTATCTTATTGTTAATAGGTCAAGTGAATGAGTGGTCAGGAAGAACATCTTCTGTGTGCAGATATGAAGACAGGTGGTCACTTTTTTCAGATTGTGAGGAAGTTATTGGTAAAGTTTGGCATCAGTCTGGGATCAATAATGAAGGTCTTACAACTGTCAAGAGGAAACTCGAGATTTGCTTAAAGACTTTAAAACATTGGAGCTACAGAAAAGAATTTCAGTCCAGAGCCAGTCTAGTGCAGAAAACAAGTAGATTGCAAGATTTGCAACAGTCTGTTACAGCAGATTCAATGCAGCAACTCAAAAGCCTAAAAATGGAAATTGATGACATGCTGGAAAGGGATCATGTGAAGTGGAAACAAAGGGCTAAAGTAACATGGTTACAACAAGGTGACAGAAACACAAAATACTACCACTTATGTACAAGTCAAAAAAGGAAGATGAATGTTATCTCAAAGGTAATTGATGACACTGAGAATACCTTTTCAAAACCTAGACAGGTTGGGGAAGCTTTTACAAAATACTATAGAAGGTTATTTGCAACCTTAGAGCCTTGCAATATGGAAGTTTCTCTCAATGCAATTACTAAAAAGGTCACTCAGCAGATGAATGAGGTTCTTGTATCACCTTTCACAAGGGAGGAGATTAAGGAGGCAGTATTCCAAATGGGCCCACACAAAGCACCTGGTCTAGATGGGTATGTGGCCTGTTTCTATAAAACAATATTGATATATGGTGGGAGATGAGGTAACTGATGCAATTATGTCTTTTTTAATTTCTGACTAGGACTTGGAAGCTATTAATTTTACATATCTAGTGATGATTCCAAAATGCAATAATTCAACGAGCATTACTAAATATACCATAAGTCTATGTAATGTTCTATACAAGATTATCACTAAAGTGTTGGCCAATCGATTAAAACAGATTCTTCCTTCTGTTATCTCCCAGAATCAGTGTGGCTTTGTTACAGGAAGGCTTATATCTAATAATATATTGGCTGCCTATGAAACTCTTCATACAATGAGAACTAAGATACATGGACAAAATGGATATATGGCATTGAAATTAGATATGAGCAAGGCTTATGATCGAATAGAATGGAATTTTCTCAAAGAAGCCATGCTAAAAATGGGGTTTGATGCAAAATGGATTGATCTAATTATGAGATGCATAACATCCTCCTCTTTTTCTGTTCTTCTCAATGGGGTTCCTCAAGAAATTTTCAAGCCTACAAGGGGACTTAGACAAAGCTGCCCATAATCACATTTTTTATTCATTATTTGTTCTGAGGTTTTAACAGCAAACCTTCAGATGGCAGAACAAAGAGGGCTAATTTCAGGAGTACCATTAGCAAGGGGATAGATTAAAATCAATCATTTGTTATTTGCTGATGATAGCCTATTATTTTTGTAGAGTAAATTTGAATGAGTGGGTGTCCTTAAATCAAATCCTCAACTGTTATGAGCAAGCTTCAGGGCAAAGACTTAATAGGGAGAATACTTCTTTGTTTTTCAGCAACAATACCAAGCAAGTTACAAAGGACTACATCAAGCAGGTAGCTGGACTGAGAGCATCTCCAATATAGAAAAGTATTTGGGGTTACCATCTATTATAGGAAGATAAAAAAAAAATTAGAGCTTTCCAAGGCATTGCCGAAAAGGTGAGCAAAAAGATTGAAAATTGGAAAACCAAGTTTCTATCACAGGTTGACAAGGAAATTTTGATTAAAGCAGTTATTCAGGCCATCCCAACATATAGTATGAGTGTATTCCAATTACCAAGCTCCTATGCAACAAGCTTAACTCAATGATGGCTAATTTTTGGTGGGGTTTTCGAGAGAAATCAGCTAAACTTCATTGGAATGGTTGGGACAGCTTGAGCAATAGTAAATCAAGTGGAGGACTTGGCTTCAGAGATTTACTCAATTTCAATTTTGCTCTCTTGGAAAAACAAGTTTGGAGGATGCTTACTAATCCTACCACTCTTGCAGCAAGAATTCTCAAGGCCATTTACTTTCCTAATTCAACTATTCTACAAACTAGAATTGGATCAAGGCCTTCTTTCGCATGGAGAAGTATCTGCTCAACCATCAATATAGTTAAGGAAGACATGATTTGGAGAGTGGGCAACGGGGGAAAATATAAGGGTTTGGAAAGAAAAATGAATGCCTACTAAGGGATTAGGTTTTATTCAGACTCCAGTGAAAATTTTGCCAGCAAATGCTAAGGTAGCTGACTTGATTGATCCTCAATCTAGGTGTTGGAATTTACAGTTACTTAGAGATATTTTTTGGGAAGATGAGGTGAAAGAAATCATGAAACTACCTCTTACACAGACTAATGTAGAGGATAAGTTGGTCTGAAAACATACTGAAAATGGTAGTTTTTCAATTAAAAGTGCCTATCATCTTTCTAAACAGATGCATGAGCATAAAAAAAGGGAAACCTCATCAAATGGAGAGCAATGTGAGTTGTGGAAACAGATTTGGCAAATGCAGACTATAAATCCAGTGAAAGTTTTCATGTGGTGTGCATGCAATGATGCTTTACCTACAAAGCTGAATTTATACAAAAGGAAAATTATCATTGAATCTTTATGTCCAATTTGCAAGCAAATAGAAGAAACACCAGGCCACATCTTATGGACTTGCCCATCTGCACAAGATGTATGGATGCTAGGCAGTAGGCAGCTTCAAAAAGCTTCAGTTACTGAGGGAGACTTTGGTTGCATTTTCCTGCAGGTGCTTCAAAGAATTGGCAAGTCAAATATTAGTCTATTTGCAGAGATTGCAAGATTACTATGACTAGAAGAAATAAAATGGTATCTGAGGACAGCTTTCTACCTCCATCAGTATTGATCAATCGAGCAGTAAAGGCACATGAAGAGTATCAACAAACTTAAAGAAGACAGGCCAGCTCAAGACTAGCTTCAAACCAACAGATCACCACATTATGGGAAGCTCCACCTGCAAATTGGATCAAAATTAACTGGGACATAGCAATTAGAGAGGCAGATAATAGAATTGGTGTGGGAATGGCTTTTTGAGACAGTGAAGGTGAAATGCTGGCTACTTTGATGCAGCCACTGTGTTTTTTTTCACAAGCTACTATTGCAGAAGCAAGAGGATTGGTATCTGCTACGATTTTGTGTACAGAGTTAGGTTTGCAAAATGTTATCTTTGAAGGTGACTCAATGCAAGTTGTGAAGGCAATGAGACAACACACAAAACCATGGGTTGCTGAGCTGCCTAGTACAAGATGTCAGGACCATCTTGGCTTGTACAAACTGGCTTATTAAATATGTCAAGAGGGATGCAAAGAGAGTGGCACATTGAATTGCACAGCAAGCTATTATTTTGGGTACTAAAATGATAAACATTGATAACATCAATCCATGTATTGAGCCTCTGGTTCTAGGTGAATGTAATAGATCTGGTTTAGAGACTTATGTAATGGCTGAAGGCCATAGTATGGTTTAATGCAATGAAGTAGCAACTTTTCTAAAAAAAAATACATACATACATACATATATATATATATATATATATATCCTTCTTCTTCTTCTTCTTCTTCTTCTTCTCCTCCTTACTAAGTCTCATTTAAACATGGACAATATATTTTTGAAGTTTTTATTTTTTTAAATAACTTTCAATGTGGCATAAAATCATTTTATGAATTAAAGAACATATTTTAAAAATCATAATAATGAAGACCCTTAAATTAAAATACATGGAGAATGAAGTAGATTTAAATAAATTAATGACATAGGATTTTTCCTAAAAGGTTTGGGTATTACAATTTTATCTAGTAATTTTGTCGTGTTCTGATGACTTGGCATTTTTTAAGGTTGGCATTTATTTTTGAGATTTTGTAGTGTTTTAGATTATTTATATTGAAGTAGTTGATTTGAAACAGTGAGATCTATGTGTAATTGAGAAATTGGAGTCTATATTTGTACTGTGAAATGTGCGTTTAAGTGATAGGAAGTAACTCTCCGACCCTTTTAGGACTGGGGCGTTACAATATGCCTTTGTGGAACTAGAGATTTTGGACTACATGGTCTACCTTGGGATTTTAGACGTGATGTGCTATTAGGAGAACTAGTTATGGTCATAATGGAGGAACTTATGGAAGTAGAGATAGATATTATTGACTTCATCAGTCCTTGGGGACTAGATATAGTTACAAGAAGCAAATTTCGAGGATGAAATTTTAATAAAAGGGGAGCATGTGAAGCCTAGCCTGTTTCAGACCAAAATCCATAGGAGAGGCAAAGCCTAGGCCCCACCAAAACGACGTCATTTTGGACCCCAAACCTTATTTTCTTTACCCCTTCCCTTTGCACCTCTCTCTCTCTCCCCCTTTTCACTGAACACCCTCTCCCATCTCTCTCCCAGCCATCTCTTTGTTTCTCTATTTCCATTTCCACTGTTATGTTCATTACACCGATCGCCCTTTCCAACGTCGTCCGACCAACATCCTTGCGTTGAGTACCCCCCTCCGATTTCTCTCTCTCTCTCTCTCTCTCTCTTTCTCTCTCTCTCTTTCTCTCTCTGTGTGTCTTAGCACTTGCAAGTTACGCTGTCCAGCCCCTCCATCATGTTGCCACCATGCTCCACCGCACCAGTTAGCCATCCTCTCCCTTCTCGACTTCTTACTTTTACTCTGCTGCCATCTCGATCTTCCCTCATCTCACCATTTGTTTCGTAGCTACTGTGTGCCACTACCGCCCAAGTCCAACACCACTCCGCTGCCGCCATCATCACCCACATGCATAGGGTAAGTGTTAACCACCTCTCTGCCTCCATGATCTGCCTCTATTCTTCCTCCCTTTCTCAGTCCTGTAGCCCAGAGCTTTGGACTCGAAACCCTAGCCTCAGTCGCACCACCCCCTACCATGCTCCTTCTAATCGGTGTTCTGACTTTGTCTCCCCCACACTCCCCCTTACGCGCATCCTCTATTTTTCCCCTGCTATCTCTGCCACTTGCTACCTCCCTGAAATGTTTAGGCCATTGACCACCCAATCTCTGTTGCCCCTCTCTTGTGCTCTTTGTTGTCCCTCACACCCTTTATTTATTTTGTGCTCTCTTTTTACTTCTCTCGTGGCCTCTGTCCCTCTCTCATGCTCTTTGTTCCACTATTTAGCAACACACACAACAACGCACACACGGTCTCAGCCTTTGCCCGAGTCACCCACACCATCACCCTAGAGACCTCTGTGTCACCCGCTAATGAGAATGCCCATGACCTGCAACAAAACTAGGGACGTTTCAATCATCTAGAAAGTTCACCCCAGCACTGAAGTGGTTCTCAGACTAACCTTGAAATATTTGTCATTGGAATTGTGAAATCTTGACTTGGGCTTTGTTGTTGTGATAAGTGTAATTATGTGTAGTGTTGGGGTTGACTTGTAATTCTGATTGTGGTTCTATGTGGCTGCCATCAAACCACAAGCAAGGGTCTAGGGAGCTGCAATATGGACACACTTTCAAATCCCTATAAAGAAAGATTACAAATAAGATACCTATTCACTTGTAGCGGTACTTTTATTTCATGGAGGTCTACCAAGCAAGCATTAGTTGCTACTTTTTACAATCACTTAGAGATTATTTCAATTCATTAAGCAAGCTAGGAATTCATTTGGTTAATATCAGTAATTCATTGCATTCGATAAAAGTGTGGTTTATCCACAATCAAAGAAAGTCTGACAACATTATATGAAGATAATGTTACTTGTATCACACAAAACAAGGGAGGCTATATTAAATGTGATAGAACTTAGTACATTTCACCAAAATTGTTTTATACGCATGAGCTACAGAAAAGTAGTGATATTGATGTCAAGCAAATATGATCAAACGGTAATTTGTCGGATTTATTCACTAAAGCATCGCAAACTACAACCTTTAAGAAGTTGATATAAAACATTGGAATGTGTCAACTCAATAATCTTTCATCATAAACTATGGAAACTCTACATACGTTTGAGGAGGAGAAAATGATCATACAGATTGTACTCTTTTTCTTTGCTATGATTTTTTCAGAAGATTAGTAATATTGATGTCAATCAAATACGATCAAGTGATAACTTGACGGATTTATTCAATTAAAGAGTCACCAACTACAACTTTTAAAAAGTTGATATACAACATTGGAATGCGTCAACTCATTTATCTTTTATCATTAACTATTCAAACTCTACATACATTTGAGGGTGAGAAAATGATTATACGGATTGTACTGTTTTTCCTTGCTAAGAATTTTTCCACTAGGTCTTCCTTTGCAAGGTTTTAACAATGTAATCTTATAGCATTCTAAGATATATAAGAATATTGTACTTTTTTTCCTTCGACATTGGTCTCTTTTTTTCCCATCGAGCTTTTTGTTGTCAAACTTTTAACATGATATGTTCTTTGTTTATGATCATCCAAGAGGAAGTGTTAAAAATACATACATGAACTTAGTTGATGACTATTCAGATTCAACTTCTTATAATATATACTTATACAATAATACAAATAGACTATTGATAGTTTAGTATATGTAAATATCATAGTATTACTAACATACATAATCAACTACAGAAATAAGTTAGACACTAGTATTTAAATATAATAACATGTAACTATATTAGAAAGTCTAGTATATAATTAAGTTAGAAATAAGTTAGACATTAGTATAATAACATGTAATACTAATGTATAATAACATGTAACTAGACACTATAATAAAAGTCTTGTATAGAAATAAATTAGACACTAGTATATAAATAACTAATAAGTCTAGTATAATAAATTACTAACACATAGTTTACTAAAGTATAATAACATATAATTATGCACTAGAAATAAGTTATAAATAAGTTAGACACTAGTATAATATAATAACATGTAATATTATAGTATAATGGCATGTAATTAGACACTAAAAATAATATGTAATACTATAGTATGATAACATGTAATTAGATACTATAGTATAAGTCTAGTATCAAAATAAGTTAGATATTAGTATAGAAGTAAATTAGTAATGAATGATTTAGTTTTAACTTTTAATTTTTAATTTTTTGAAAAGAATGAAATTTGAAAGCTTACAAAAGATCTTTTTTAAAAATGGATTAAATATGAAACTAAGAAAAACCTGAAAGTTGATAGTCCAAATCCAACTCCGCTCCGACAAGTTGGAGTCGGAGTCGGATTGGGGCCTACACAAGTCGAAATCAGAGATTGAATTTGATCGCCGACAAAGTTGGAGTCAAAGTCAGATTTAGGGGAATTCATCCTGTTTGGATAATGAAAGTGTTTCATCTCATCTCATCTCATTTCATTACATCATTATAATTTTTTCAAATTTTCACACAAAATATAATAAACAATTTAACTTTTTCAATTCTTAACATAATAATATTCTAACAATATTTTATTTAACTTTTAAATTTCTTTTTAATTCACTATCCAAACAACACCTGAATCGATATTCATCCCTATCATATGCTTATAAAAGAGTATCTCATGGTCATTTGTAGCACAAAAAAAAAATTGAGCTTGCAGTGCTTATTTTCTATATTGTAATTTTTCAGTTCTTTTATTATTTCTTTTTAATTTTATAACAATAAGAAAATAATTTAAATTAAAAATAAATAAATTTCTCTATGTCCCCAACCCGAACATGGTCGGCGAGGGCAAAGGGTCCACAACGAGTGCCACCACCAAGACAGAAAGTACAGTGCGGGGATGTTTTACGGATTTCGATTGTTTCGTTACGATCCACAGCTATTGCCTACTGGCTGGACTGGACTAGACTGGACGGGGCTGGGCTGTGATGCAGTACTTCTTTGGTGTACGTCTCCATGGTATAAAGTCAACTCAACATTCAGATTCTCAGTAAATAACCCTTGATCCTCTTAACTCGGAGTTCTGCAATTCGCTCACGTACACATCCGACACACAAAAAATCGCACTTCTGTCTCCTGGCCCACCTGTGGGTCCCATTTTTCGCACTCGGATGCTTAGCACTCTCTGTGTGTGCCCTTTGAATCTCGGACAACCAAAATTATAACGAACTCAAGCACACATGTACTTGATGTCGTGTCGATATCCCATACGTTAGTTCCTAAAATCCAATTTCCCGCTTCTATACTTTCTATCTTCGAACCAATAGTATTCTGCAACGTGTGAAATATTTCTAAGCTAAACCCCGTGTTATCTCCGCTCAAATGATTCGTAACGCTCGGGAACAATTCAAAATGAAGGGCTTGATCGTAACTTCGCATCCAATGAATTTGACAACCCCAAACTAGTCCCAGTCCACCTCATCGATCCGTGTGATTCCATAACAATGAAGGCTCAGCCGTTTGATTCTCATCAGAACTCACTATCCCTAGCCGCCCGATCCCCCACCTAAGGCTTTCATCGCCTTCCCTTTTCCCTCGATCCGAACCTCATGAAACACCCTTTTAAATCCCGACCCCTTTGGCCACTCAACTTACGTTCCTCTTCCCACCAAACCTACAGTACCCTCTCTCTCTAACACATATACCCACACTCTCCCTCTGTCTCTCTCGAAGCTCTTCCATGGCTACAGAAGAAAATAATAACCCTCCTCCAGCTCAACCTCCTCACCCAGCTGCCTCAATCCCTCAGTACCCCGAGGTACCAACAGTTTCTCTTCCATTTTCTTGAGCTTTCTTTTCTCACCATGCAAACGCTTTCGGCGGGGTGTTATTTGTGTTTGATTTCAGCGGGGTTTGATGATTTTGAGTTCATTTTTTATTTCCAGATGATTATGGCGGCGATCGAGGCTCTCAACGACAAGAACGGCTCGAACAAGTCGGCTATCTCCAGGTATATTGAGTCAACTTACGCGGATCTGCCGGCAGCTCACTCGACACTCCTCTCCCACCACCTCAGCAAGCTGAAGCAGGCCGGCCAGCTCGTTTTGGTAAAGAACAATTACATGAAGCCAGACCCCAACGCGCCTCCGAAGCGTGGACGAGGCCGCCCGCCAAAGCCTAAGGCGCCGCTCCCACCCGGAACCGTCGTCTCGCCACCCAGGCCACGGGGCCGTCCGCCAAAGCCGAGGGACCCGTTCTCGCCGCCCCCGGTACCCAAGGCAAAGAAGGCATCCTCCGGGAGTGGCAGGCCACGTGGTCGTCCACCCAAGAAGGCCAAGACGGCTGCGGCGTCGGCTGCAGCTCCGTCTGATGGGCCTCCTAGAGGGAGAGGAAGGCCGCCGAAGGTGAAGCCGGCCGTGGAGCCGATTGGGTGTTGAGCTACCTCAGAGATCAAATTGAGTGAGAGAGAGAAAGAGAGAGAGACAGTTAGTTTCTTTTAATTTTTAGGCGTATTAGTTCTCCGCTAATTGATGGCTTTTTTTTTATTAATTTTTGTTTAAACTTTATCCTTATCTTTATCCACTTTCTTTAATTTTTCTATCTTTTGTTTATTATGTGGTTGGTGTTGTAACGTTGTAGGGTGGAGAGTGGGTTTAATGTGACTGTAATTGCATGTAAATTGTTCATCAGCTTCTTAGGCTTTAGCCCCCTTTCTTTTTTTTTTAATTATTAGATTTATCTTCCTCTCTTTATTTCTCTCTAGAAATCAAAAAGAAAAGGGTGATTCTTATAACTTTTGTATTGTATTGTGGCTATTACATTTTCATTTGTTCTTCTTTTAACACCTTTTTAAGTCATTAAATGTGATGTTTTTTGGACACTGCGGTACCATGTTGGAATCTATCCAAAAAAAAAAGGGGGAAATTTGAAGGTTTGGGTAATTGAGAAGCCTTTTTCTTAAAAAAGAAAAAAGAAAAAATGGTGAGTGCCTTTACAGGTAATATGTGCAGTAAATATACGAGCATCTTTGCTTTTGGATGGCATGCTTGATTGTTATAGATAATTATTATCAAAGTTTAGGAATCTATTGACATTTAATAATCATATATAATCATGTTCATTATTGATTAATATATTTAGCTTAGTTTAGGTAATAAAATATTAATGTATGAACCTATTGAAGGATCTTGATTCTTGATATTTATTTAATTATCTTTGGTCTTTTCTCTTGTTTCAATGTATGAATGCAAGAAATCATTGTAAGTACCGGTTTGGATTAGAAATTCGTATTAATTTATTTTATTTTATTATTATAATTTTTTAAAATTTTTATATAAAATATAATAATCAATTCAATTTTTTAAAATTTTTAAAACAATATTAATATTAAAAAATAATATTTTATTCAATTCATAAAAAATCATTTTAACTCATCTCTAAATCTAAATAGAGCAAGTCAAATCTTATTTGCAATATCATAATCTTGTACTAGTCTTAGTTATGTTTGATAATTATTTAAAAGTAATGTTCGATATATTTTTAAAGTATATAAGTCTCACGTATTTTTTTTTTAAAATTTAAGAATTATCATGCAAAATTGATTTTTATAAACGGATTATAGATTTCTCATACTCTTTTTTTTCTTTTTTTTAGTAAGTACACGGAATTTACAGTTTACACCATCTAAGAGCATTTTCATCCGGCCAACGATAGGAGCTCGTTGTCTAAAATTTAGTAAAAATATTTTACTTTTGACAAAAAAGTCTCTACTGCTCTTTTTTTTTGAGAAAGTTTTTGACATTTGAACACTCGCTCTCTAGATATAGGGAGCAACTTTTCATCCTTAAATTAATTTTTATAAATATTTATTTGACCAACAAAACAAACTCTTCCTCTAATTAATTTACAGTTTTCTTATTCTCATATTTATTATAATTGAAATTTGGTAAAAAATGTCACCATCGAGATAATTCAATTTTTTTCTTCAAAAAGTTACCATTTGGGAAAATATTTTTTTTACAAAAATATTATTAATACGAAAGAACTTATTTTAATAACATTACCATTTAGAAAGATAAATAGTTTAAAATAATTTCGTTACAGATGAAAAGTCGAAAACACAAGCACAACAAATATTTAAAAAATTAAGAAAATGTGAAAAGAAAGAAGTTAGGCTTCGTTTGGTTTCCGAACCCATCTCAATTCATCTCAACTCATCATTACAACTTTTTCAAATCTCAATACAAAATATAATAAATAATTCAACTTTTTCAAATTCTAAAATAATAATAATATTAAAAAATAATATTCTAACAATATTTTATCATCTCAATTCAACTCAACTCAACTCACTTCAACATCCAAACACTACCTTAAAAACTCTTCTTCTGCTCCAAAGACAAAAAAATAAATAATTAAGGATGTATAAAGAAATGAGTAGAAAAAGTAATAAATAGACATAAAAGAAAGACTATTTTAATACTATTTTAAAGATGTGAGAGGTTTTATAAAGATAAGTTCATGTTAAAATAGGACAAGAGTTTTGAGTAAATCTACGCAAATAATTTGTTCAGTATAAAATAAGAGTTTTGCTACATAATTTCTATAACACTCTATATTTTATATTTTTTTAAATTTTTTAAATTTTTAATATTTTTTTTAAAATTTTTTTTGAGTTTATTCTTTTTAAATTATTTTATTTATTATTCATATATTAAATATTTGATAAAAGAAAAAATAATAATAATTAAAAAAAATATGGAAAGTGAAGTGTGAGGAAGTTAAGAAGATTTATTCTTAAAATAAATACGTTAAGACTGTATAAATTATTTTTCAATTATTTATTGCGTCTAGTATTTATGAGTATTTAAGTGATTAATTGGTAAGAAAATGGCTTTAGGTGTTCCTAAGAAAGAGAGCCAAGTTTAATTTCTTTTTAAAAAAGTAAAATTTTAATAAATAAATAAATAAAATGATATTTTGCTGTTAGAACAACGGTAATTTGGATGTCTTAACAGAGATCTGTCATCTTGTGATCTACGAAAGCTTTTGGAGAAGAGATTATGTTATGATTACAAGTCACCTATAGTCTTACTTAAAAAGCAAAGTGCGGCATGTGGCCTCTCCCCAGAAAGAAAGAAATAAATAAAAAATAAAAAGAGAGAGAGAAATGAGCCATGTGCAGTGTTTTTCTTTTCCTAATTTCTCTTTGTGGATGGATGACACCATGTGCATTGTTGCTAATAGGTTGGCTTCTATACAAAATTGTTTAGCTCAAGCGACTTAATCCCATGTTTCAATATGCATACATAGCATCCGCCCTTCAACCGTACAGTCCCAACACTTTTGCATCTGTTTGATAATATAATTATTTTTAAATATTCACTTACTACTTCATTATTATTTATAAACAGTTTATTACTATTAACAAATTATTTTAGTATTATTCACAGATGACTTGACATATTATTAGCATTCAAATTAAGGGTGCTACACACACCAAACCTTCCTACCCCCCACCCCGCACCATTCAGGGGAGGGTTTTCAACCCCGCCCCGTTATTAGGGCTGGGGTTGAAATCGTATCCTGCCCTGCCCCACCAACTGCTCAACCCAATGACCCATTGGATCTATAAGTTTTTTTTTTTTATCTAAAAAAAAATTTAAATTATAAATTTAAATTTATACATTCAAAAAGAATATAAACTCATTAGAGTTTTATTTTTGATTGCCTTGACCTTGGAGGCCAAGACAATTCATTATCTTGAATTCAACTTCAAGTTTTTAACAAATTGTATATATATATATATACACAATATATTTATATAAATATTAAAAATATATTTTTTATATTAAATAAGGGAGGGGTGCGGAGTGGGGGGCGGGGCCCTGCTGGGGTTAGCCCGCACCTCGTCCCCGCTAGGGATCTCCCATGCGGGGCGGGGTAGCAGGTGGCAGGCTCCCGCTGCCCACCCCTAATTCAAATGGAACCTTAATTAGATGACATAATGGCATGCATTAATATTTTGAATGGAAATAAAAAATGTGTTAAGGCGTTGCAATGGAATCATTCCATTTATGTGCTTTAATGTCTTAATGTCTGGGTAGTGATACCCTTACCACTCTATACTACCGGTCTACTATTGATTTATTTTTTCAAGTTTTTTCCTCTGCAAGTCAGGACTTCATAAGCTCATTTAATCCTGCTCAGATCACACTCTGCCAAAGATTTGACCGGGGCTTAGAGAAAAGTGTCAGCTTCTGACAAAGGAAGTATGAAATTCCTTTATATCAATATTCAAAGTAAAATGTGAAATTTATACTAGTGGGCACGCCTAGTTGTCAAGGCTGGTGGCATACCAGCACTAACCATATTCAAATCGGTCCCATTTTTACTCCCGCTCAAAACACCCTGCAGTTTTGTCTTCCTTGCATCCCCGCCGACGACCAGCCAGTAACCCGAACTCTCTCTTATGCTCCCTCTCTCTTTTGCTTTCTCTCTACTGTTGAGAAAGAAAGCTAACAAAAAATTGACAATTCAATTAAGAGTAATGTTACATGCAGTTGTAAAGTGTATAAGCACTGCGCAATCGTTTTGAAAAAGAGTGAGATTCACTATTAAAAAATTATTTATTTTTATGTAGATACCGTATTTACTTAATTTTTTAATAGAGATTGCGCAATACTTACGAACTCTACGATACAAATATCATTTACCTTTAATCAAATGTTGGGACAAAAGATAAATATTGTGGCTGCAATATGCAAATAATTAATTATAAAAATAAAATTAGAAAAAGGATAATGCTAGTCTTTCCGCAACCGCTTGCATTTTTTTGATTTTTTTTTAAATTTTTACTTCAGGACTAAGGAATTGTTTTTTAATGATGTTGTGACTTTTTAAATCTTACCGAAAATGTGTAGACAAAATAAATGATAAAATTGATAGCAAATTCTGAAGTGAAGCGAGAGTGCAACACTGCAGAGGCAAAAGAAATTAAAAAAATAAACGGTTAATAGACCCGTGGTACAGCATAGTAAGGGTTTCATTTTCCTTAATGTCTAGTTCCCACTACAAGAAAAAAGGGTTTTCCCGGCGATTTTTATAGTGTTGCAAAAGGGAACGTCGCATTAGACTATTTTTTGCGGCGATTTTTTTACCGCCGTTGAAAACCGTTGAGAAAGCTGATTGTTGTAGTGATTATTGTAGGGTCAATTACGTCGACTCATATCGCCGTAAAAAATATAAGTCGCGAAGATATCACAATATTGTTGGGATTGGCATAATTTTTTGCGGCGATTTCTTGTATTATTTACGACGATATAAATCGTCGCTGTTTATCTTTCCCAACGAAATCAGGCCAAATGAACAGGCTCTTTAGCGGCGTGTTATCATATTTTTGGGACGATTAAAAATCGCCTAGAAAAATAGCTTTTCCAGGCGAATTTTACGTTTCGATGCTTTTGATCAGAAAAGACATTTTTATTTCGTCGAACGCGCAGCGAGTTAGAATTCGCCGGAATTGAGGATATACAGCGATTAATGAATGCATAATCATCGATTTTGAGCGCTGGAAAAACCCTTTTTCCTTGTAGTGTCTGGTTAACTAGGTTACTATATTTATTTTTAATGTAATGGGGGTGTTATGCCTATCAAAGGCATAAAGGAATTTAGAGGATAAAAAATACTTAAAAAGAGAATAAAACCGTACAAAAATAATCCAATTCAAGATTAGTTTGCTCCACTACTTGATTCTCGTACGTCGAGTGAAACAACAAATAACCTTCGCCAGACAGACGCTTGCTACTTTATCGAGCAAAACCTGCGAGTCTAGTCTGCTAAATGCGTAGGAATCGGAGACCATTTTTAAATTTGTTTTATTTCTTAATTCTAGTAAATTAAAGTTTTAGTTATAATTAGCTTGTAATAAGTATTTTAAATAACTAAGACTTTTTATAAACGAAATAATTGTTATTCTTAGTTGCTTTATACTGTGACTTTGATTTTTTTTAAAACAATGGCCTTTTTATATACCTAGTTGTGTTAGGGTTTAGTCTTTCGAGTTTGTTTTTAGAATTATTATTATTATTATTATTATTACGAAAACATACTTTATTTCATTCAATGAATCAAAGTTACAGTCGTAATTTATTAATACAAGAAAAATCAAGACAACAAGTCAAACTACGCATATGCTCTGGAGCACCCCTGCACACAAATTCATTTATGATGGATATTCTCTTAACTTCTATAAAACTCTCTCCTAATAGAGAGAGCGCTCTGTAAAAATAGAACTAAACGACCTATCTTCCAAAGAAGAGAAACACTGGCCCCCTCTGTCCTCCTAAGGAAGAGGAGTACGAGACTCTATTGCTATGGACACCAAGTCCAATAGCTTATTTCTTTTTTATTAATAACTAAAAAACAAAATTGCAAAAAGAAAACACATTAAAAAAATACAAAAAACACATAAAAATTGCAAATAGGGCTTAGGGAATGCCATCGCCCCCCTCTGCCCTAGCCCGACCCCCTCTCTACTACCGCTGCCCACCAGGAGCACCAGCATGAGCCCAGACGGCGCGCCACCCACAAACATCGGCTCCCCGAGCCCAGACGGCACGAGCACCCAACTCGCGCGGACGCTTGTCTCCACTATGTAGAAGACCCTCCAAAGCTCGAGCACCGCCGCAGCGACCACCGGCCATAACATTGCTTGCCCCTCTCAACCAGCTCTTGTCCTAGGTTGCGTCCATTCCAGGCGGCTCAACACCTCACTCGAGGCAAAAAGAAAAGATGAAAAAATAGAGGTTAATCCGGAAGATGAAGAGTTTGAGTAGGTGGCAAAAAATCCTAGGGCTTCACATTTTCCTTTCTACGCCCCAACCCCTCTTCTCTCTTCTCTCTCTTTCGTATTTTTTCTTCTTCTTTCTTCTACGTCCTGCTTTGCTTGTGAGCCCCTCCCTTACATTTTCCTTCATCCTCACGAGCCCCTACCAGCCCATTGATGACCTTCGCACCAGGTGGCACTCATCACGAGGCTGACCATTGCACGACCACCCGAAGGCCATTGCACAGCCACCCATCGATGACCATCACGGCCACCCAGGCTGCACATCACGAGCACTGACACCCATCGCACAGAGCATGATCATCGCGACCATCGCACACCGCACAAGCACCATCACACATCCAAACTTGACCGGCACATTCGTTGCACAACCCAACCAGACCACCAGGTGGCACTTCAAACCCAGAAGATTTGTGGGTTTGTGAGGGAGTAAACAGAGATGGTAACAAAATTTTAAGACTGGGATCACCTCCTTTATTAAATCTAATAAAAACACAGAAACAAAAACAAAAACACAAACGTAAAACTGGAAAAAAAAAAAAAAAGGAAGAAAAGGAAAGGAAGTGGGGGGGGTAGAGCCAAAGCTCCCACCCCTTCAAGCGAGTTGTGGTTGGGGGAAGGTTTTTTTTTTAGAGAGAAGATAGAGGTTCTCTCTGTCAATGTAGTCAAGTTTTAGAATTATTATTTTTAATTCTTTGATTGTAATCCTATATAAAGATTCCCATCGGTCATGTTTTAAAGTGTGTTGATTATTAGTATTCTAATTTTATAATGAAAATACATTAATGTGAGAGAATTTATTTTTATCTTTGTGAGGGGGTTGATTTTTTGTGATTTACTGAAGTCATATGATGTCAATGAGGTGTAATCTCGGATCTTGAGTCGCATGCTGCGTCATAATAACTGCCCCATTTTGTTCCTGATCGATTCTGGTTTATTTACATTGAACGTAGTCAATAAGCTGGTAATCTATCTCAATGAAATCTATAAAATATTACTATTCACAAGTCAACTTAACTAATCTCAACTTTTAACAGGGTCTTAATGTCATTTTTCTTAGGCAAATAAGGTTATTAGATAACAATCCAAGACACAAACAATACAAACACAATGATAGCAACTAAATGAAATAAATAAAAAGAAAAGAAGGGGAAATATATAGGAGACACTTTTGATCCTGTACATGATTTCGTGGTTAGGATATTGTCATTCCGGACAAGAAAGAAGTTACTTTGAAGGTGATTTGCCTTTGGCAAAAAAGTGAGGTTAAAAGTACAAAAGTAAAAAAAAAAATGGTGGTAAATGGTAAGTAAAGTTTATGCATGCCCATGGTGGTGTACGGTTGAAGCAGAACTGATGAGTGCGGCTGCAATCGGCAACTAGAGAGGTGCAGAAAGACATAGTTTCCATCGGTAGAATGGACGGCTATAGATAGGGGTGAGCACCAATTCAGTCCAAGTCCGAATTCCATAGATCCGACTCCGACTCTAACTTTGTTGGAGTTCGAATCTGAGTTTCAACTTCGACTCCAGCTTGTTGGAGTGGAGTCGGATATGGAATTTTTTGAATTTTTTTTATCTTCATATTTTTAAACAAGACCTTTTTATGGATTTTTAAATTTCAACTTAACTAAAAACATAATCAAAATTCTTTGAATAAGATCAACAAAATGCCTCTGTTAATGGTCATTCAACATCAATATTTACAATAAATAATAAATATTTAATTATAAAAAAGTATTAACAATAAATATAACAGGAGCCCGGCAACAAAGTAAAAAAGAATTACAATTTTAAAATTCACTTACTACTTTGTATGCCATATCAATTGCGAATGTCTAACTTATTTATAACTTATTTCTATACTATACTTATTTCTTTCTAGTGTCTAGTTAGTACATGTTATTATACTTTAATAAATTAGTATTATATATTATTAACTTATTATACTAGAGTACTTATTAGTTATTTCTATAGTAGCGTCTAATTTATTTATATACTAAACTCATACTATAGCATTTAATTACATACTATAGCATTTAATTACATGTATTATATATTAGTATTATACATTATTATACTAGTGTCTTATTTATTTCTAACTTAATTAAATACTAGACTTGTAATGTCTAATTATTTGTTATTATGCTTTAGTAAATTAGTATTATGTGTTATTAACTTATTATACTAGACTTATTTTAATAAGAGTCTATAACTTATTTCTATACTTGATTATATATGATAATAATACTATGATGTTTACATCTACTAAACTACTATTAATTAGTCTATTTAAATTATAGTATAAGTATATTATTTTATAATAATTAACTCATACTAGTATATTATTGAATTTAACTATATAAGTCCTAGTTATATAAAGAGAAAAACTTCCCACAGGTATGCCTATTTTTCTCCAAATAATAGACTCCAATTATAACCTGCCACATAGACCTGAACTATTGTGCAATACAGTTCAGAGGAAATATTTCTTCTTCCCCCATCCCCTCCCGGGGGAAACATTTATTTTCCCCCACCAACCGATTATCTTTCTTCTTCCCCTATTCTCTGCGCCCCTCTCTCTCTCTCTCTCTCTCTCTCTCTCTCTCTGAGACATTTCTTCAAATATCCCATTTCAGTTCTGCAAATCCTTTGAGTTGAGATTATATGCTTTGTTATTGGTTATGGATTTTTTGTGGACATGATCATGCATCCATCTGTAAATGGAGCAGACAATGAGCACATGGAAACACAAAAAATCACGATGACCGTTTGGTAAATTATCAGTTCAATAAAAATGATAGTATTGATAGCTTCTTAGTGATCATTCGGTGAAACAGTTTTCTAGGCTACAAATTTAAGTTTTTCTTCTTGTTTATTTATATCATTTTAGCTAGGTTGTGTTGGATCTGGATATTTAGGTCTCTCAGTGACCTGGATTGTGAGATGTTTTATCGATCAATGCGGGTTCTATAATTTGCTATTTTGCCCTTGCTATGGTGCGGACATATTTAAATATAGATGATGTGTTTAGCTAAGGTGTCATTTTTTATTGGTCTCCGATAAAACCCTTCTATAGGATATATATGCCCAAAGAGGAACTGTTATATAAATGTGTAACCATACTAGTATATATGATCAATATATAGTTAAATACATATTTACATACATATGTACAATATTGAATTTTGATTCGGAAGGCGGAGTCGGAGTCGGAGTTAGAGTTAGAGCACAAAGTCGGAGTTGGAGTCAGTTCAGGGACATCTAGTTTGACTCCAACTGAAAAGTAAAAAATAATCCGACTCTAACTTCGTTTTGTAAGAGTCAGAACAGGGTCGGAATGTTAGATTTGTACTCAACCCTAGCGATAGATTGAACCTTTTTTACTCACATTAAAAAGAAAACAAATTGGAAATTAACATAAAAGTTAGAGCATAATTGAATAGGCTTGTCCATCAGGGTTGTTTTTTTGTTCCGGTCTGGAATTCAGAAATCAAGTTTATCTAAACAGGAATCTAGATTTCGTACCCGCTTCTATTCAAATAGTACAGTTATATAATGTGGGTTCTATATTAATGCCAGATACCTGTAGCCAGGTTTTATATTTTTTTTAAAAAAGTGACCTATAAATAAAATGATGTTGTTTTGTATTTGTAGCCCTCATCTTTAAAACTTTATTTTTTGACAAATCTGAATATCCGGTTACAACTCGAGTAATCGGATACCTGAATTTTAATAATTGAGTATCCGACTGGGATATAACCAACTTAATCAAGACGGATATCCAAACTGCATTACAGACCTGGATGTTGATCCAGATATAGCCAGATCCGAATTCCATATCCGGGTGTACACCCTTATAATGGAAACAAGAGCTGGCAAGGGAAAGCGGAAGAGGTGTTAAGATGAACAGATAAGACCTACAACTACAAGGATCCTCTCGATTTTCAAGTGAAAATGGATAGTTTCTATATAACTAGAAAAGCAGTACGCGGTAGTATTTTGATGATTTTACTTTTTAATATAATATGAAATGATTAAAACTGTAAAATACCAAAGGTTTTATATTAAGTGAATTATATTTATTTTAAGTGAAATATAAAAATCATGAACTTACAAGAGAGAGAGGGCTTTGGGTTTTAACTAAGCATTGCTATTCATAAGCCCCATACACCACAATCACAATTTTATTTATTTATTTTTATTTTATTATTCTTAAAACAATTGAATTTTTTTACTTATCATTCATATAAAAAATCATAAAAAAGATGGTGTGTGGTGTATGAGACATATGAATAGAATTTTTCATAAAAAGAATACCCGTCTCTCTCGAACTCGAGATCCTTTAAACGAACTCGTGTTTAGATCTAGAGAATAAATTAACGTTCCACATAAAAAATAAATTACGAGTTATATTTATGTGTTTTAATTGATAGCACAATTTATATTTATATATTAAATTTTTATATATAATATATATAATTATATATCGTATATGAAATAATTTAATATTATAATTTATAAATTATAACATAAAATGTTAATCTTAAATATGAATATTTGTAATTTGTTTGATCATATGTTATTAATATAATTATATATAAGATAATGTTATTATATTTTATAAAATAAAAGTTTAGTCTTAAAGATAAAAATTTAATTGATCATATACTTTAAACATAATATATATATATATATTAAATTATTAATAACATTTTATCATAAGAAGTAACACTTTATTATATATTTTTTACACTTTAAAAAAATAAAAAAAATGGACTGGACCGGAAACTGGAGGTATCGGTTTAGGTGGATAATCAGGGCGTAATTGGTTTTGAAAATGCAAAACCGGTACATACCGATTCGGTCATAGATTTTGTCTAAAACCGGATCGGACTGGTTACACCCCTAAATATTACGTATATCACATATAAAATTACATTTACGAAAGGGTAATGCTACCGATATCGATGATGAACCGATGGAATTTGATCGATAAGTGCAAATGCAGGTTTTGTTTTCCCCTTGTTTTCCCCTCTTTAAACATTTTGAAAAAATAAAAAAAATACTAATTCACTAATAGTCACTTCCTTAATCCTTAAGTAGAATAATAATAATAATAATAATAATAATAATAATAATAATAATAAATAAAAAATTCAATCTGTTACTTTTATGGATAACTTTTATCGACTCAAGTAGCATTTTCCTCTACGTAAAAGACTATATGCACCAAACAACAAAATTCGTTTTCAAACAAATGTTTAATTTCACATGACAACCAAACACCAAAAAACCATTTGTTTTCTTGAAACTAATTTGCTGAAATAATTTTTCCATTCAAACAAACGGACCCTAATACAAATCCTAAGGAAACGACGATGATGTTGACATATTGTAGCTAGCTAGGTCGTGTTGTTCATCTAAACGCTTGATTTTTTCTTTATCAAAATATTTCCAACATATTTCACATCCCATGATTGCAAACTCGACAGAATATCTTCAATATTTAGCACTTCAATACTGCTCCAGTCAACGCATTGATTCCTATTAAGAATATAATACAAGTAGTGATTTTACATAATATTAGAGTAGAAGTTTTGACTTCAAACACTGACTCCATACTCTACCCTATATAATTAAATATTTTACATATTGAGTCCACTCATTGAGGGAGAATCTGGCCCACACAATAAAATCTATCTCTTTCTACTAACTTAAGCTTTTGGAAAAATTGGTGATTTCACTCTTCCACTATTTGATATGCTTCTGTCGTCAATGCCTTTGTACAAACAGGTTTAGACGCTCTTAGAGTCGCCATCACTTGTTTGTGATTATATGAGCAATGACTCCTTATGCCAACCTTTTCTCTCTTTATTAACAAGAAATGATATTTTCAGTTCTAGACTATACAAGTCCAACGCACTTCTTTTTAAAGGGAGTATGCGAAATCTACACACTCTAAGACTATATCTGATATTACCTTATACAAACCTAGCCGAGGTGTTTCCCATATGGTTTTTGGACTCCTAGCACTCGTATGTCAACTTCCTTCCTTTTGTATGTCTCACTACTTCATTGGGATGCTCAACACTATCATGGGTCAACGAGTTTTTCATTAGCCATATCTTCCTTAAGATCACTATAGCCTCTTCTAGATTACTCTCGTCTAGTTTATTATGAAGATCTTCTATAATATGGAGAAAATGTTTGTTTGTGAAATGGCTTTTTGTAACACCCTACTACACTGACTCCATACATCCATGGCTAATCTACACTCCCAAACTGCATGTTCTATTGATTTAGACAAAGTCTTACAGAGTGGGCAAGTCTCATCTTTTGTTATCTTTTGCTTGTAGATATTGGTCTATGTGGGGAGAGCATCACGACAAGCTCTCCACATAAAGACACCATTTGGTACCTGTAGCTTCCAAGTAATCTTCCAGCCATTCTCTACTCTTTCTCCTCACGATGTTTCCCGAGTCCTTCTTGTGATCTTTTATTCTAAGTGATAGGCACTCTTGACCCTGAAAGCACGACTATTTGTATGTACGTCTCATGTCAATTTGTCTTCGCTGTTACAAGTGTTTACTAGGATCTTGAAGATCTTTGTTACCTCTTGTGGGCTAAAATTCCTTGAAGAGAAAGATTCTACCTTTTTCTTCTGGATCAATAAGCTATGATACAAGATCATTTTCCTCTAGCCCTTTGACAGGAGATTGCACCTTAAAAGAAACCGGCATCAAAATCCACTTATATTTAAGATATGAATTGTAATGCCCCGTCCCCGGATGGTTTGGAGAGTTATGACTTGCCACCTAAAATCATGTCTCCCAAATACATATATAATTTCCAAAGGCTCCAAAACACACACACACACACACACACACAAAAACATAAATTCATCTATTTCAACTTAATGCATAAATTCCTCTACAAGATCATCAATGCAATAAATCCAACCATATAAACCAATGTTTCCACAATCTCCAATAACTTCATCATAATAAACTAATACTTACATATGTTCCAATAAACCATATAACAAAATGAAATCCAGACTACCAAATAAAACTCCTTTATTAACAATGGTACCCTTAGGTACTCAACTTCCCATCCTCACCCAGTCTTGCTCACATTCTTATTCTTGATCCCCCACTTAACCATCAACATCTTTTGCAAATATTATAAAGATAAGTTATCAACAACTCAGTAAGCAGTGAACATATGCTAATATGTAACATGAGTCTTTTCATAAAATTTAGAATGCGGGTCAAAACATTCAATTTCAGAGTGCGGAAGCAAAATATGTTTTAAAAATATCAGAGCGACAGTTCAAAATGTTGATATTCAAAAAATCATTTGGCATTGCATGACGGAACATCATCATCATATCATATTATGTCAAAGCATCATATCAGAATGGAGACAATGTTTAACTCTCGTGGTAGGGTTGTGCTATTCTCGGTAGCCAAACTAGGCAGTATCAGAATGTGAATATTTTTATTCATTCTTGGAGCCTCAAATGTGCACACAGAAAAGATCATACAGAAAACCATTTTATTTCCAAATTGGGTGCACTCAAAAATTAAAATGTTAGTACCAACCATATAATAGAAGCCATAGTTTTATACCCGTGGTAATGTTAGAACATAACAGAAACAGAATCAGATACAGAATCAGAATGTCATGCCAAAGATTTTTCAGATGCCACATCATATCTAAACATAGTACTGGTTTAGATATGATGCTTTGACATATCTTACCTTGCCTTGCCTCGGGGTGGTGATTGATTGGTTTCGTGAGTACACAATGCTGTTTAGGATTAGATCACTATCCTGTAACACAAATTATTGGTGTCAGACCAAAACTCACATCAGTGTTTAATACACAACTAGGTGGCCTTTGTGAGGCAAGGTCGTGTGATAGAACTTACCGAGAAGAAGAATTTTGCCACAGTGGCAACTAAGGTGAACTCGCAAAGGCAACTACAAAAGAATCTAGCATTAGAACTGATAGAAAAATAGAGAATAATAGTGAGAGGAAATGTTATAGAGAGAGAGAGAGAGAGAAATAAAAACAAAGGATTAACGGTGAGGGGTGCTTACCGATGAGAAGAGGAAGAATCGAAGATGGCGTTGGACAGCTGCGATGCACCACAAAAAAAAGGAATGCTCTGAAATGATAAATTTGTGAATGAGAGTTTGTGAGGCACATTGAAAATGAGAAAGGGACTGAGGATGTGAGAGAAGTGCACAAAAACTCATGTTCATGTTAAAGTATCTAGTGTAACCACATCAGACCCCTCAAGCTCCAACTCTGCAGATCGTGCACAGAATGAATGCCCAAGAAGTATCATCACCAATATGGCAAGAGCGCTTCTCTAAGATCATGACAGCAAGCCTCCAGACAGCTAACCTTACAAATATGGAAGCTCACACTTAAGGAAAGCCTTTGCAACAATCATGGATCCTACAATATCTGCTGTATAATTCTGTAATCCCATAGATTCAGCAAATCAATCTTATTTATGTTAATTGTATCTTTTGCTATCTTGTACAGAAAATAATATGTATCTCTCAAGATTGTATCTTTTGATTTTTCATTGACTTGTACTGCCTATATAATGAATACAAAATATACTGGTTTGGTGTGTTGGCCAAAACCATTTTTCTGCAACTTTGTTCATGGTATTAGAGCTGTACTCAGCTCACGCTCATACATCTTGGTTCAATGTCTTCTCCAAATACTACTTCTGCTGCTCCTTTTGTTTTTCCATCCTTTACCCAATTAATTGGGGTCAAACTTGATGGAAACAACTACTTACAATGGCTATCTCAACTGGTTCCTGTTATGAGAAGTCATGACATGATGGGCATTGTGGATGGTTCTGAACCTTACCCTACCACTTTGATCTCTGATGCTCAAGGCAAAGAAGTTCCTAATTCAGCTTATGCTCTATGGATAAAGAAGGATCAGTTCCTTCTCGGATGGATCAATATGACCCTATCTGAATTAGTGCTTTCCACAGTTTATGGATTGCAAACTTCTCACCAAGTGTGGATTGCCCTTGCCAGTCGATTTGCATCACAGTCTAGATCTCGTGTCTCTCACCTAAAGAGACAATTGCAGTGCCTTTCTCAAGGCACCAAATCATGTTCTGAATATCTGCAAAGTGTTAAAGCCCTAGCAGACCAACTTGCTGCAGTTGGCAAACCCACTGAGGATGAGGACTTAATTTCGTTCATTATTAGTGGCCTTAATCCTTCCTTCAATGGATTTATCACTTCTTTCTCTCTTGCAACAAGACACAACCCTCTAACATTTCTTGACTTTCAAGATGAGTTACTTAGTCATGAAATGCTCCTCAAACAACAAACTCCCTCTCCTGATCCAACAAACTTTGCTCTATTTATGCCAAAGTCCAACTCCCCACAACAAAACAGATTTCCTTCATGTAATGGAGCACCCCACTTCCACAAGAAAGGAAAAACTCCTCACACATTCAATTACCCCCCAAGAAATGGGCCCTCTAGGCCCTCTGTGGGTTCAGCACCTAAGCCACCACAGCGAAACAATGGCCAAAACTTCAGCAACACCAGCAGGCCATCATGTCAAATTTGTGGAAAAACCAGCCATATTGCTATTGATTGCTTCCATAGGATGGATTATTCTTATCAAGGAAGGCATCCTCCATCTCAGCTCGCTGCCATGGTGGCTCATACCAACCAAGCATTGGAAGAACAACCTTGGTATGCTGATAGTGGTGCCAATTCGCACATCACCAATGACTTGGAGAACCTGACAATCCAGCAACCTTTTCAAGGACATGACACAGTTACAGTTGGTGATGGAGCTGGAATTCACATCCAAAACACTGGTTCTTCAGTCATTCACTCATCTAGGTCTCATTTTCATCTTAAAAATGTGATGCATTGTCTACAGGCCTCAACCAATTTGCTCTCTATTAACAAATTATGTTCTGATAATAATTGTTATTTTGTCCTAACCTCCTCTCTTTTTTTTTTGTGAAGGACAATCAGACCAGAGCCATACTCTTGGAAGGCAAAGTTGAGAATGGGTTGTACCCCTTGCGGTTTCAAGAATCTTCCTTAAAAAATAAACATGTGTTTACTGCCTTTATTAGATTAAAGACCACTCTTCCTATGTGGCATTTTAGACTAGGGCATTCATCATTTGTATTAGTCTCTCAAATAATAAAAGATAATCATTTACCATTCTTTCATGCAAATGATAATGAGGAACCCTTTTGTGATTCATGTCAGCTTGGTAAAAGTAAAAAGCTTCCATTTTATGCCTCTCACAGAATCTCTACTGCTCCTTTAGAACTTATTCATACAGATTTATGGACATCGCCTATCTCTTCTGTTAGTGGCTGCAGGTACTACATAATATTTGTGGATGACTTTTCACGCTGCACTTGTTTTTATCCTCTTTGTACTAAAGCAAAAACCAATGAGTATTTTGTTAAGTTCAAGACTCTTGTGGAAACCCAATTCTCCTATAAAATCAAAAGTTGCAAACTGATGGAGGAGGGGAGTACAATTCACTTCAGTTTCAATCATTTTTTACCCAAAATGGCATTATGCATCGTAAATCTTGTCCACACACTTCACAACAAAATGGATTGGCTGAAAGAAAACTCTGTCATATCCTTGAAACGGGCCTCACTCTTCTTACCCATTCAGGCCTTTCAAACACCTATTGGGTTGCTGCCTTCCTCACCTCTGTTTACATTATCAACAGGTTGCCCACTGCTGTCCTTTCTCACAAATCCCCATATGAAAAACTCTTTAAAATGGCACCGAATTATTCTGTACTCAAGGTCTTTGGTTGTAAATGTTTCCCTCTACTTTGGCCTTACACCACTCACAAGTTAGAATATCGGTCCAAAATCTGTATTTTTCTTGGCTATAGTCGTGCTGGCTATCATTGTCTTGATCCATTTTCTGGTCAAGTTTATCTCTCTAGGCATGTCATTTTTTATTAAAGATCCTTTCCAGCAAAGGAACATGCTACATTGTAACTGCCATCCAGGATTAATGCTGCTGCTGATCATCCTTTTTAACTCTCTGTAAGTTTTCCTTCTCCTAATCCATTTACACTTGCTTCTGAAAATTCTAGCACTACTCTAGTGTTACCTGTCTTACTGACACCCATAACTCTCAGTCTCCGAGTCCCTCATTGTCTCTTGAACCTTCCCCACCTAACTCAGCCCCTACAGATGCTACTTTTGACCCATTACCTCATCTTGTCACCAATTCTTCTCCTCCCTTATCTGAACCAGCAGTTGAGGTCCCAAGTTCTCATCCAATGCAAACCAAGTCCCGTACTAGTTCTTTTCAATCCAGATCCTTCCCAGATTTCCAGCTTTATTACTCCACTAGATATACTATTCTTGCATTACATGCTCAATCATCACCAGTTGAACCTACTTGTTTCTCCAAGGCCATTGTTGATCCATACTTGAAAGATGTTATGTCTCAAGAATTTGCAGCTCTTCTCTCCAATGAAACATGGACACTTCGTCCAAGACCACCCCCATCAAAATGTTATCAGAAATAAGTGGGTTTATAGGATCAAATAGCACTCCGATGGGTCCATAGACAGGTTCAAAGCACGCTTAGTTACTAAGGACTTTGAGCAACAACTTGGCATTGACTACACAGATACGTTTAGTCCAGTTGTTAAAGCATCTACCATTCGCATTGTGTTGGCACTAGCAGTACATTTGTATTGGCCCGTTAGAGAACTTGATGTGTCTAATGCTTTCCTACATGGAACCTTAATGGAAGAAGTGTTCATGAAACAACCTCAAGGGTTTGTTGATGCTCAACACCCAGATTATGTCTGCAAACTTCATAAAGCAATCTATGGTCTAAAACAGGCCCCAAGAGCCTCGTTTCATTGCTTATCTTCCTCAGTGCTTGATCTCGGGTTCACAACATCCTTGGTTGACACCTCCTTGTTTGTCTTTATTCAAGGGGACATCAAGGTCTTCATGCTCATATATGTGGATGACATAATTGTTACTGGTACCCTTAACTCTGTTATTTCCTCTCTGATTTCTCAGTTGCAGCAAGGGTTTCCCCTCAAGGACTTGGGGTCACTTAGCTACTTCCTTGGCATTCAGGCCACACGATTAGCCACTGGCCTGCACCTCTGTCAATCTAAATACATTCAAGGTCTCTTGCACCATACTAGCATGATTGGAGCCAAACTAGCCAGCTCTCCTTGCCCATTTAGTTCCAAGTTGTCCAAATATGATGGGGATGTGATCCCTCACCCATCTGAATATCGTCAAGTGGTTTGATCCTTGCAATATTGCACGTTGACACGACCTGACATTTCCTTTTTAGTCAACCAACTTTGTCAACATATGCATTGCCCCCTCAACTGCCCATTGGTCAGCTGTTAAGCGTGTGCTAAGGTACCTAAAAAGCTCTAGTGATCATGGTCTATTTTACTCTCATGGCAGTCTTCATCTTCAAGCCTTTTGTGACTCCGACTGGGCAGAGAATCCAGATGACTGACGTTATACCTCTAGATTTGGTATTTTTCTTGGCAACTCTTTAGTCTCTTAGAGTGCCAAGAAGCAGGTGGTGGTGTCTTGGTCCAACACAGAAGCTGAGTACGGAGCTATGGCCATCACCACTGCTGAATTGTTTTGGCTTCTCATGGCTTTTAAGGATCTTCATATCCCTCTCCTACAACCCCCTATACTTTGGTATGACAATGTTTGTACCTTGGCCCTTGCCTCTAATCCGGCATTTCATGCTCGCACTAAAAACATAGAGGTCGACTATCACTTTATTCGTGAAAAAGTATTGAATGGTCACATTCTTCTAAAGTTTATTTCAACTAATGATCAATTGGCTGATATTTTCACCAAGGGTCTCTCCTATGCTAGATTCTCTCTTCTCAAGTCCAAGCTCTTGGTTCAATCTCTTCCCAGTCGCTTGTGGGAGGATGTTAAAGTATCTAGTGCAACCACATCAGACCCCTCAAGCTCCAGCTTTGCAGATCGTGCACAGAATGAGTGCCCAAGAAGTGTCATCACCAATATGGCAAGAGCACCTCTCCAGGATCATGACAGCAAGCCTCAGACAACTAGCCTTACAAAAGTAGCACTCCTACTCTAGAGAATTTTTAAAAGTGACTTTATTATTAACCGTGGGGAGCAGGGTGTTACAAAAACTCTTAACACCTTTTTGGAGCACCATACCCTGCCGCCTTCAGTCATTTTCCACTTGCCCAACCCCCTCTCTTTTGGTTTGAATTTAAAACCCCAAAACCAAGCAACACAACCATCGGATGCATGCCCCTACACTCACTCGGTTTTTCCTTTCTTTCACAACACAAGCTTAGCTCATTTTATAAGCAAGTTATCACATGCCTTGCTGCGTACCAACTTTTCAGCCACCAAAGCCACCTCCTGACTAAAGCTAACCGACCCCCTCCCCTCATGCTATTTGGTCACTTCAAATCTCTTACACCAAATCACTCATCCAACTTCACAAGCAAGAGCATTTCAGCCCATGTCCTACCCTACCGAAACTCACTCCCTCTCACTTGTACACAAACTTGCACATCAAACCTAGCACAAGTAGCCGAACGAGAAAGAGAGAGTGTAGAAGGGAGCAAATTTTTTCCATGTGCTAGTCTTAGTAAGTCCTCTTTCCCTATATTTTCCTCTTCTATTTTGATACTCAAGTTAAGAACATGTTAGCATGTATGTTAGATTGATTTTCTTTAAGTGAAATGGTTGATTCTTGTCGATGTTGGGATATACTCAATTCGGCTAGAATGATTGTATGATGTTTTAGAGTTTTAACTTGAAGTGCCATATAGTGTTAGGATTTGCTTATTAGATTTGGTTTTGATGAAGTTTGGTGACTTGTATGGTGAGTCCAATCTCGGTTTGAGCTTATAAAACAAGTGCTCTCACTCAATAGTCACATGAACCAAATAGGGTTAATGGAGCTTAAAATTAGTGTGAGCTTTCCTTGAGAATTGGTCCTTTTGAACTCTAAAGTTTCATTTCGGTGAATAGATCCTCAAAATCCTTTTCAAAGGAAGCTAGATCAGTGTGTTAAGCTTTGATTTGAATCATGAAACTTGAGTTTAAGTTGAGTCTGTTGTGTATATTCATGGATGCAAGATTTAGGTGCAAGCTTTGAGGTTCTTAGGCATTTGCTTGAGTTAATCTTGAAACTTGCTAATGACATAGTTAAAATTGTGCTAAGACCTAACTAAAGCTTGATTATGTTGATCACGGGTGAGTTATTTCAAGAAAATCAACAAGCTACGTAAGGATTTAGTCAAAAACTCTAGAGTGCATGAAAAGCATATTTCGGTTTTTAGGATTGTGGTATAATTTTAATTTTATCTCTCTGATATCATGAATTAGTTGCTTAGTGTTGTCAAATACCATCTAGAAAGAAGTACTTAGCATGTTAATAACTAGAATTTGTGATCTATTAAGTTCTTGGCGTTAATTTGTAAGAGAAAGGTAGGGCACATCATGCTAGGGTTCGGTTATGATGTTTAGTGCTATGAGCGTGCAAGTTACTAAGTTCAGATTTAGAAATTAAGTTCTAAAATCCAGTTAAGTCACCATTAGTATGCAATTTGGCCTAAATCACACTTAGTGAAACATGAGATTTTATGTGTTTCGATTTTGGTGGATCTCTTGTAGTAGTTGCATGATTAATTAAATTTGAAGTTCAAAAATGATTTTAGAATAGGAAATATGTAAGGTTTGTGAAGTTTGGTGAAGTTTGGGGTCGGATTGTAATTATTGAATGTTTAGGGGCTTATTTGCAAATTATGAACAGTTAAGGGGCAAATTTACAAATAGTACTCAAAGAGTGTTGACTCTGAAATTTCCTTTGATAACATGATAACTAACCTTAGTGTATTTCTTATTTCAGCCCACGACGATAAATAGAACTCAAGGACTTTGGTAAGTTAGCTTCTAACTTACTCTTGGTATATGCTAGTATGCTAAATAATAAATACCATATTAGTGATCCACATGTCATTTTAATCCTCATCAATATCCAAAATATTTATGTTATACAATGTTTCCATATGTTATGAAGCATGACCATCTGTCATAAAGCATAAATATTTGTCTTGAAGCATGAGTGTTTATCATGAATTTTGAGTTAAGCATGAAATTTAGTTTTGTCACGAACCCAATACTAGAATGGAGGATTATCCTAGTCGAACTCCCTTGTACACTTTGGAGTGTATAAAATAGAGTGAAACGCTCTAGTTTGACAAAGAACCGCCGATGGGTTTCTAATGGGGTCAAAAGAATTCCGAAACGAAGCCAAAGGCACCTAGCTTTGTGGGTGTTGCTAAGACTCATGGTAATGGTTAATTCAAACTACCATGAAGAAAAAATCTAATGTTGTATTCACAGCTGGTCTAAGGACCTATGATGTGGTGTGGTAACCAGTAGGAGCATACGGTACATGGGGAACCGTGAGACATCCACCCTTATGGAACAACAAGAAAGAATGAATGAAATATTTTTACGAAAGCAAGCATGTTATGAAGTATGAAACTCTGATATTGATGATGTTATTTTTCTTGTAAAAGCAAACTCATGCCAAGCATGCAACACATCATGTTTATTAAAATGCGTGCTTTGTAAATTGATGGTACATTAGTTTCATAACATGCTGAGATTTATAAAATCTTATTGTAGTAGTCCCAACTACCATTTCCACTCAGAATGGTAGAAGCTATACCAAATTGCCATGAAGACGGATGAACCAGCCTCAACTAGATCAATTAGCAAGAGGCTAAGTCTGGAGGACCTAATGGAGACTATCCTCCAGTTTTTTTAATGTTATTTTACTACTGATACCGAGCTACGTGAGCGTCTCAACCTATAGTTAAGAAACTATGTAGTTAATTCTAATTAAGGAGTTCTTACTCTAGTACTATGTTTCTTTTAATTTAAGGTTACTTTTAATTTAAGGTTATGTTTTGATGGATGTTGATATGACTTAAGCATTAATGTTACGAAAAGTATTTTGGGATTTGGTCTATTTTGGTGCAACTTATGATTGAACAAAAAAAAAAAAAATATGTTGCGATTATTGCATACGACTATAAATATGCTAGGTGCGTTGCATATTATCTGTTATAAGCAGACTATGTAATTTTGTATTGCATGTCTCGATGTTTTAGTCTCTGTCAAATCCCAAGTGGGGGTTGGAGCTTCACACACACAAAGGCACTATGAGTTGGTAAGATGATATTAGGGACAACAGGCTTGAGCCTATCCGTCAAAATTTTTGCCTTGATTTTGTTGAATTCTAGGGCTACAAACGAACTGAGTCAAGTTGAATTTGAATAAGAGTACTCGAGCTCGATTAGCATGTTTACTCAAATATCCTAGTTTGAATTTGGCTTGTTAACCATTAAGGTTGCTCGAATTCAGCTAGAGCTTGACTAAAAATAAATAAACAACTCGAGCTCGATTTTTTTTTTAAAATTCTAAATCTTATACTTTGATTAATAAAAAAAATTTTAATTTTATAAAAAGAAATTCTAACTATTTAACTATTCAACCAAATAGTTTTGACTAAGAAATTCTTATGGTATAAAATTTTATAAAATAAAATAAATTATAGTTAAAGGTCTACTTAGACAAATAATGCAAGAATAGTCTAATATTAAAATACCTACAAGAGAAGAGTCAATCTAAACTACATATTGGATTAAAAAA
The DNA here is from genome assembly GCF_001411555.2 of Juglans regia. NCBI lineage: Eukaryota > Viridiplantae > Streptophyta > Magnoliopsida > Fagales > Juglandaceae > Juglans > Juglans regia. The sequence continues at coordinate 28,540,509 of NC_049913.1, read as the reverse complement.
TGGATAATGGGAGTTGTGAGGATTCAACGTTGAAGGGGTATACTTATGATCCCGATAAGTGTATAAGAAAGTTAGCTTGTATGGTGATCATGGACGGGTTACCTTTTCATTTGTGAATGGGAGAGGATTCCAAGAATATTCTAACTACTTAGAACCTAGATTTAATCTTCCTTCTCGTCACACAATGCCAAAGGATATTAAAAATCATTACAAGAAAGAGAGATTTTTTTAAAAAAATATAAAAAAAAATTCATCCAAAAATATAATTACATGTCTTAGACTGTGCATTTTATTGATTGTGATTGGACACTACACAAAACAATTGTAAATTTTTTAAAAATTTTTTATCACAAGGGTGAGACGGTTAGGGAGTTCTTAGAGACCACAATAAAGGAGTTGGGGTTAGCATTGGTTTTGATAATTATAGTTGATAATGTCTCCTCTAATGATGTCAATCTTGAGACATCTTAAGACCTATCTTAAAGAAGCAGATAAGACAATCTTGGGTGGTGATTGCTTGCATATTAGATGTGCTGCACATATTCTAAATTTGATCGTCACTGATGGTTTGAAAGATCTTGATGACTTGGTTGTACAAGTTAGAACGACTGCAAGATTTGTGAGATATTCTCCTGCTAGATTGGAGAAATTCAAGGCTACAGTGAAGAATGCGAGCATAACATCTAAGAAGGGCATTTGTAGTGATGTTCCTACAAGATGGAATTTAGCCTTCTTGACGCTAGAGGCGGCCAAAGAATATAAGACGGCCTTTGCATTATTGCGTGATGACTACATTTAATATGTCAAATATTTTGATGAGCACGGAGGACTAAGCTTCCCTATTACTGATGGTTGGGAGGTTGTTGAAACTTTTGTAGATTTTTTTAGGTTTTTTTGTGAGGTCACATTAAGGCTATTTGATTTTTTGTACCCTATATCTAATGATTTCTGTTAGCAAATCTGTAAGGTGAAAGAAGAATTGGATGAAATATATAAGGGTGACCATATTAGGATGTAGGAAATGACATTGATGATAAGGGTCAAATATGAAAAGTATTGGGGAGATTTGAGTGGGCTAATTATTTTGTTATATGTGGTTGTTGCTCTTGACCCCCACTATAAGATTGATAGTATGATATATGGTTTGAGAACACATGGGTTGAGCTTATTGAGACAACAGTTAGATAAGCCCTTGGTAAATTGTTTGATGAGTTTACCTTGATCAGGGTGGTAATGCACCTACATCTACACCTACCCCTCGCTTCCTCCAAAAGTTAGGACGAGAAAAAGGCGTAGTTAGGCTTGGGGTGAGAGGTTGATGCAGAACCCCCTACTAGTCCATTAATCTACAGAGGCTCAGTTGGAGGTAGACATATATTTGGCAGTGGATCTTCACCCATATACACGAGACTTTGATATATTAATATGGTGGAAGATCAATACCGTGAAATATCTTGTCTTTGGAGATATAGCCCGCAGTATTTTGGTCATCACCATATATTTGGCAGTGGATCTTCACCATTGCCTCAGAGTCGGCCTTTAGTACTGGAGGGCGCATATTGGATCCATTCTGGAGTTCATTGTCTACTACCACTGTTGAAGCATTGATTTGCACACAGAAGTTGATCAACTGGATAGAATTCATGTTCTGAATGTTCTTGACTTTAAGGAGACCGATGAGGAGGAGGGTGATGATCGGCCTGTATCTGGTAATCGTTGATTTTATTTTATTATTTTGATTTATTTATATTAATTTCATCGGTATTAATTTCAAATTTAATTGTTGTAGCAATATATGAGACGATGTCTACCTCTACTATAGTTTGACTTCGTGGTATTGGACCCACCATTTCCATTTGCCATAGATTTGTACAATTTGTATTATCCCTTAATTATTTTTTGTATTTATATAATTTTTGGTATCTAATTGTTTTTTTTTAAACTTTTATAATCTTACTGTCATATGCTTAAACCTATTTCCAAGCCCAAGGACCAAATGATCTATTCTCATCTTGATCCCCATCTCATCTTAGTTAGTCAGATTTTAGTTTGTAATTTTTTCATTTCTAATATGTGTTTGTAATTTTAATTTTTGTTTTTTGTTTATAATTCTAATTTATTTTCCTATTAAATTGTTAATGTTTTAAGTTTTATGATCTCACAGCCTCACAACAGGCGGCATTAATTACATGTATTTTCCACCCATGGCCACCCCAAATGTCAAACAACTTACTTATTTGTATAGTTGTATTCAATGATTCACTTATTTGTAATGTTGCTACAATGTTCCTTATATGTTTGTAATTTTGTAATTATTTTCTCTTAATTTATATTATTGTAAAAGTTTAGTTATGATAATTAATTTATTACTTAGTACTTCTGTAGTTGGTCGCAACTTAGTAGTATATTATTTTTATTAATGTAAATTATTTTTTTTATTGTTATTTGTATTTTTTTTAGTTAAGTTTTGGGCTCAATATGGCCCAAAACCTGGTCTTGGGCCAATTTTGGGCCCATTTTAGCTATTCTGGGTCGTTGTGGGCCTATAAGCATGTTCTGGGCTAGTGGCCTATTTGGGGGGCAGGGGGCGGACAGATGGGGTGTTTGCCCCCGCACCCTGATACCCGAACGTGGTACCCCTCCCCTGCAGACTGGGGGCGAATGACGGGATAGAAAATCCCACCCCTCACCCATGCAGGGGCGTGGGGCGGGAAGGGGCTACCTCGACCAGGTTGTGGGCATTTGAGTGTTGCACTAGATTATCTATGTAGTGCACTAAGCCATTGTGTGGAGACTGGAAAACTGTACAAATTCGTGGAACAACTGCTTCCATTGAAACTTAGGTATATGTTTTAATCTTATTTTCCATTGTGCATAATTCTCTTGAGCTCTAACACTTAAATAGTATTATCCTTACCACACTTGGTGATGCATATTAAGTAGATTTTTGTTTTGTATTAACTACTCAAATGATATCTATTTGAAATGTGTCTCATCACCAGTGTTATTGAAAATGACAATGATTAGAATAAAGAAGAACATTACTCCAATTTTAATAGTTGAGAATTATTTGATCTACATACAAATCCCATAAAAATAATTTTACACACTAATGTGTCAGTTAGTTGTATTATGAGTTGAATTTTTTAGTTAACTCTTTGTTGATTCAAGACTATATTATTGTTTTGGCTGTGTTTTACCATCAATTGACCTCGATTGCTAACTTGCAACTAGGAAAGAGGGTGGTCTAGTGTGCCTGTTGCACCTTTGATGCTTAAGTCAGAGATATGTCTATATTGCCTTGCAATGAGGGTCTAAATACATTATATTGGGCTGCTAACGTTGGTCCGTTATATAGGGGTGGATTGTCATTGATAAGGATAGTTCAATCATTCCCCAAATCTTGGGGTCCCGATCATCAAATTTTTGAGACATACTTTCAGAAGGAAAGGATTAATATATCAAGGATAAACATATCGAATATCTGATTGTTTCTTTAGGGGTAAATATCTTTGATTGGTGACAATTACCGTATTAATCCCATTGGGCAGTACGATCTCATGGTAGTGAGTGTATGGTGCACCTGCAATTTTCTAACTCATTGGGCCCACATACAGTCCTCTTACTTGGTACAGTTGGGCCTCTCTAGTGGAGATAAAATACCTCTCCAGTTAGCTCGCAAGTTTCGACCACGCTGTCATGGTGGGAATTTAAAGATCATGAACAGTTCTTGCCTGTCGTGTTATTGATTTCGATTGGTTGTTCATGCTTTCGTGCCTAGGGAGGCTGTGACGGCTTTGCTTCTACACCTAGTCATGTTACCAGATCGTGGTATCTGTACGCAGCGATTAACCTTTCGTCCTTGTGGCATTCCAACCATTGCGTTTCTTGTGATAAATAGCCTTCTCCTCTTCCTTGTTGCCTCTTTCACCCCTGCTTACACCTTTTCTTCATTGTTTGTGCTTTTTGTTAAAGCCCTAGCTTCTTTTCCCTAGAATCCCTTATTTGCATCAATGGCTTGCTAGAACACTTCTCCACTTTCTTCTTGTGGATCTCCTCCTCCCCTACAATGGGGTCTTCACCGGCACCAGAGTCCTCCTTTGCCCCCGATGTACACTATTATAAAGGTTATGACTTGTCATCTATTCTTACCACAGCTAACCTCAGAAAGTTTAGGGATTCATATGGAATCCTTGATTCGGTGATTCTTGAGGTTCTGCCCCAAGGAACTGTTGACACTGAGGGTTTTGCTAAGAAGGTGGCCCTCATGGCCTTTTCCCTCTCTCATGGGTTACAGCTTCCTTTTTGTTGACCAGTGTGCGATGTTATCGACTACTTGAAGGTGGTGCCAACTCAACTTCACTGTAATGCTTGGAAAATCCTTATGTGTTGTTGTGTCGCGAGGAGAATGGTTTTGGAACTTGCCGAAGAGGGGTATCCAGACTTGACCGCCCGAGAGTTCCTTGCTACCCACGCGGTCAGGGTGTTGGAAGGCAACATTTGCAACTTTCACTCCTGCCCTTGATATCGCCTCACTCAATTCGAGGGCCGTCATTTGAATGCCAAGCAGTGGCGAAAAAAATTCTTTCTTCTTTATGTCTAGGGATGGGAGTTCCATGGTAGGGAAGCCAATAAGGCTGAGTTCCCAATTTGCACCATTTGGAGGAAAGTCCTTGATGACAAAGCAATAATTGTTGCTCTTTCTCAAGGAGAGCAAGCCCATGTTGAGAGAGTTTACTCTTGGGTTGAGCACAACCAAGAATCTGTTTGGACGGAGGCCTTGTTGACGATAGCCCGCATTGACAAATTTTTGGTGATGCCCAACCATTCTTGTGTAAGCGGTCATAGCCCACCGAAGGAGCTGATGGCTTCCCACGACAAAAAAGGCCCACTGTGGCCTCACTAGAGAAAGAAGGAAAGCAGTATTGTCGTGAGGCAGAGGGGGCATTTGGGCCTCGTGAGGCCCCGCCATCTTCAGAGTAGATTTTGAGCCTACTTGCTCGCCTGTCGTTCATACCGGATGGCTCAAATTCCTGTAAGGGGCAATCTTCTGTCTGAGAAGGTTCCCTATACTCAAATGATCTAGGTGATTTGATGGTGTAGGCCCTCTCGAAATTGGCCACGACCCTTGACTTTGAGTTCCCTTCTTGGGCACTTGAATCTACCAAGTCACTCAACTTCGCTCTTTCATCAACTCCGCCAGTCAATCTAGAGTTGGTTGATGAAGATAAGGATGCGCACATCAACGTCACTTTCTCTTGTGGTTTTCTAAAGTTTACCAATGTTCACCTTGATGCGACCTCAACTGAGGGAGTTGAGATCAAAGGCTCGACTGATGAGCCTTTGGTTGAGCTTGGCTCTCAGGGGGAGGAAGGGGAAAGGGAGCCTACTAAGTACTCCAGTGGTGAAACCCAGTACTTGAAGTCGAGTGGGGGTAGGGTTTCAATTCCCTCTTTGCCCTTCAGTGCCTTTTTAGGGGGGGTGAAGAAGAATCTTCTTCACCCCCCTAATCACTGCGGATGAGGTGTTGACTTTCCCTATCTAGGAGGACAAGCTTTTGGCTGATTTCCCCCGTGCTGAGGGGCAAGGTGAGGGGCAGTCGCCACTTGTCGACACCGCGATAGTAGGTAAACTTTGCCTACTTATGAGGTAGGGGCCAGCGCCCCTGATGGTGCTCCTAGTCGTTGTCTCATGAGGTCTTTCTGCAGATCGAGGCCCCTCCCTCAAGGCGAGGAGCATGCTGGTCCATCTTGGCTCCTCGAATCTGGTGGGGTCCATGGTGAGGGGTGATTCAGTTTGCACCATGGTGAGAGATTTCTTTTCCTTGGTAGGTTGTTTGTTTGGTTTGGCATTTAGCTTTCTTGTGGCTTTGGATCCTTAAGTGTGTGTGGTTTTGGCATGGCGTGGATCAACTGACTGCCATGATTTGTTGACGAATGGGCCGACTTGGAGGATGAAGTCAAGGCCATGCGTGTTCACCTTTTTGGCATGGAAGGAGGTCGCACGTTTAGAGACGAAGAAGGAAGAACTGGAGCTGATCCTCAACCAAGCTGGTCATCCTTGGTGAGGAACTCGACCGGGGGAGGAAAGAAGCTGCTCGCAATCATTTTGAGAAGAGGGTGCTTTAGAAGGAAAGCATTTCGAGGCAGGATCAATTGTCCTGTCTTGGGATGGAGTTGGAGGAGGCGAGGTGGCGTTGTAGTGAACTAGCTGAGGTCGCGATGAACTCTGTAGAGGCCTATTGTGGCCTGGCACTTGACCTAGAGGAAGAAACGGGGGAAATAATTCTTTGCTGCTTACAAAATCAGCATTTGGTACCTTTTTAGATGCTCGACGTTCTATGGGTGTGGCAGTTTCTTTCCTTGGGTGTCTTTTAAGCGGCATGAATCGGGTCAACTGCTGGCTATCACGACGTATGGTCCTTCCCCATAGGGGCCAATTTTTCCTTCTTCTTGCACGGTTATTCTGGTTTCTCTTAAGTCCAATTCACCTACCTTGAATGTTCAGGGCTTGACTCTTCAGTTGAAGTATTGCTCGGTTCTTCTTTTGTTGAGGGCCACTTGGGTTCTAGTTTCATCTCGTTGTTCGTCGAGTAGGTCGAGGTGTTCTTCAACCCTCTGTCGTTCTGCTCTTGACTGAAATGTTGGATGAGGTATCTTGGCAACCCAATCTATACGAGGGCCATAACCTCGTTTCCGTATGTCAAGGCAAACGGGGTTTCCCCTGTGGGAGTTTTGATCGTGGTTTTGTATGCCCATAGAACGTCTGGGAGCTCTGTCGCCCATTCTCCTTTTTTGTCCGTCAACTTCTTCTTTAGGATCCCGAGCAGGGATTTATTGGTCGCTTCCACTTGTTTGTTGGCCTGGGGGTGTCCTAGGGAAGAGTAGTTGAACTGAATTTCAAGCTTTATACATCATTCTAAGATGATGCTCTGGGGATCCTGAACTTGCATACGATAGTCTTCCATAGAAATTTGGATATGTTTCTCGCCATAATTGTTGCCAGGGATTCTACTTCCGCCTATTTGGTGAAGTAGTCTACGGCGATGACCACAAAACTTACTCCTCATTTCCTTGGTGGGAGAGGCCTTATTAGGTCAACCCCCCTATTGCACAAATGGCCACGAGGACATTATGGAGATCAGCTCCTCTAGCTGGTAGTGTGATACTGGAGTGAATACTTGGCACTTCAAGCATTTTTTGACAAACTCCTTCGTATCCTTGAGGGCATGGGGCCAATAGCAACCTGCCCTTACGACCTTTCTTACCAAAACTCTTAGTTCAAAGTGATTCCCTCACACTCTTTCATGTAGCTCTGCTAGGACGAATTGGGCTTCTTGTGGGGAGACACACCTCAATAAGGGGGTCGAGAAGCCCCTCTTATATTTGTCGATCTAGGTGAACAGTGCATCTTTTCTTTTGATCTTCATTGCCTCTTCATTTTCTGCTGGGAGCTCTCCCGTATCTGGGTACTTCACCACTTCTTGAGCTCACTCTGGCTCTCTTGGTCCCATCTCGATGACCTTGGTCCCGACAGTGAGGACTTTTATCACTTTGCTTTCAACTTCCCATGATAGGGTGGATTCCTCCATTCCTGATACTGTTTGTGCTAGTTTTTCCGTTATGCTATTACTTCCCCTCGATATTTGTTCAATGTTGAAGTGACAAAACTGGTCACGCTTCTCCCATGTCAACTACCAGTACTTTTTCAAATTTTTGTCTTTTGTCGTGTACACTCCCAATACCTGATTAACGACTACTTGGGAGTTTGTCTTTACCTCCACCTCGGTAGCTCCTAGTGCCTTAACTATCGAAAGTTCTACTACCAACACTTTGTACTCGACTTCTTTGTTGGTGGTTTTGAAAGCAAGTTTTGCCATGTAATGGTGTTCATACCTAGAGTCGCTTATTATGTCGACTCCTACTCTTCCCCCCTCCCCCCCCAAGCATGGTAGGATGAGCCGTTGATGAAGATCTACCAGGGCTTCTCGACTAGTGTGGTCGCCACTTCTTAAAAAACGTCAGTAAATTTGGCAATATAGTCTGCTAGGGACTGCTCTTTCGTTGCGTGTCTTGGGAGGTAATCAATGTCGAACTTGCTTAGCTCAATCCCACTAGGTGTGCAGAAGCATTTGGTTTCTGCACTATCTCCTTTAGAGGAGCTTTTGTTAGGACTTTGATGGGGTGAGCTTGGAAATTTTGTCGCAACTGTCTAAATGATGTTACCAATGCAAAGGCTAGCATCTCTATTTAAGGGTATCTCGACTCCACTCCCTATAGGGCGTGGCTTGTGTAGTACACTGGCTTCTAAACCACTCATTCTTCTTTGACTAGAGCTATTAACACGACATCGAGTGAAATCACTAGGTATACATAGAGTGTGTCCCCTTGTTCGGGTTGGCTTAGAATTGGCGGGCTGGATAGGCATTGCTTTGGTACTTGAATGACTGGTTGTAGTTGTCGTTCCAAGGATGTACTTTGTGTAGGACCCTAAAAAATGGTAGGCATTTATTTGTGGTCTGGACACAAATCTATTCAATGTCGCTACCCTGCTAGTTAGTGTCTGGGTCTCGCCGATGTTTCGAGGGGTCTTCATATTGATGATTGCCTTGATTTTTTCTATGTTGGCTTCTATCCCTCTCTCAGATACTATGAAGCCTAGAAATTTTCCTGAGTTGACACCAAAGGCGCACTTGGTCAGGTTCAGTTTCATTTTCTATTTGCGTAACATGGCGAAGGCTTCCCACAAGTCTTCCAAGTGCTAGGATGGTTCTTTGCTTTTAACTAGTAGGTCATGAATGTATACCACCGTACTCTGCCCAATCTACTTGTTGAACATTCGATTCACGAGTCTTTAATATGTTGCCCTGCCGGATCTGATTATACCCTGAGTAAGTGCTCCAACTCACCACTTCCCTGTAACTCTCGGCTTTTCTTTTCATTGTATAGCAGTCCTCCGTCCAATGGGTGTCATTCTGGTGGTAGGTATAGAATCGCCATCATCTCTTCGCCCGGCTGCCTTCTGTTCGATCTAGCGACCTACACTCTAACTGCACATTTCGATTGTTGTGAATAGTTCTCGAACCACGTTCTCGTGGGGCACTCACCTTTCTTGCCTTTTATCATGATGGCTTCACCCAGTTTTCTCTGAGGCTCTTCGTTCTCTCTACCTTTGAGGGTCCCTACCTTATTCTTTCGTGTATGCTTATCATGGTGCAATTAGGGCTTGTAATGTGTCTTCAGTGTTGACAAAGTCGTCGGCCCTATCCATGAACTCTCTAAGTGTTGACGGACTCCTCCGTGCTAGCTTCGCCATGAATGGACTTCGGGGCCAAACACCCCTCAAAAGGCCTACCACTTTTGATCATCGGTAGTTAATTGCTCTTTGTTGAACCGGGTGAGGTATGCCTTTAGGCTTTCTCCTTCTTTATGCTTGATGGTCATGAGGTATGTTGCGGGTCTTCTTTGCCTCCTGCTGGTCATGAATTATGTTAGAAACTATTTGGCCAATTCTTTGAAGATCTTGATCGATCCCAGCCGCAAAGCCCCGAACCAACCTCTCGCCACACCTTACAATGTCAATGGAAAAGCTCGACATGCTACCTCCTAAGGGGACCCATGAAGGGTCATGTATGCTTTGAAATTCTCTAGGTGGTCTACCGTATCTCCCGCCCCATCATACAACTTTATTTACAGGACCTTGAACTTTGGTGGGAGTGGCACAACCATCACCTCTAAGCTATAGGGTAAATCTATGCGGTTAAGCAGCTGATCGACTGAGGATGACCCTCCTTTCTTCCTGGCTATCTCCTCATATTTATCAACAAGACTGCACAATTCATCGTGCATCTTCATTTTTTTTCCTACTTCCTTGGCATTTATTCCACCTGCACTGTGTGCCTTGGCTTCCGGTTGTTCGTTGTGCTTTGGCACGTTGCCTTTTCTGTAGTCTTGGTTTTTCCATCTTAGGCTCTCATTCTCTCACTGGAGGGCCTCCATCGCTACACTCATCTTCTTTAATTGTTCTTTCATCTTCATAAGTCGTGCTTCCACATTTGTGGAAGTGGTTTCTTGGTTACAGGTTGTATGAGAGCGTGTAGTAGTAAGCATGTGAAAACCAAATTGAAATATTTTTAGGAAATCTTCATAGATCTCACAAATGGTGCCATTGTTTTGGACGTGTTTCACTGCCAACTGATCTCGACTGCTAACTTGCGACAAGGAAAGAAGGGACTTGGTATGCCTAATGCACCTCCGATGCCTAAGCTATATATATATATCTATATTGCCTTGCAATGAGGGGTCTGAATAGATTACCTTGGGCTACTAACATTGGTCCTTTATATAAGGGGTGCGTTGACACTAATAAGGACAGTTCAATCCTTCCCCAAATCTCGGGGTCTCGATCATCAAATTTTCGGGATATGCTTTCAGAATGAAATGATTAACATATCAAGGCTCTAATATCTCGCTCTTTTCTTAGGGGTAAATATCTTTGATTGGTGAGAGTTACTATATTAATCCCATTGGATGTTACAATCTCATGATAGCGAGTGTATGGTGCCCCTGCAGTTTTCTAACTCATTGGGCCATTAGACGAGCCTGTTACTCGGTATACTTGGGCCAGTCTAATGAAGATAAAAAGCCTCTCTAATTATTATTATAAAGTTAGCATGTAAATTGCTGGCCTTTTGTAAAATGTTTGCGTAAACTTAACATTCTTTTAACAATTTACATTATCAATCATGTTTTTTTTATTATAAATAAAAATATAAGAAATGTAGTACAATTTTAACTATCATGATTAAGAGAGTGCGGTTTATCAAATTATAGAGCAGTAGCACGAGACGGGTCTCGATAAGAGTAAAATAACTTTTAATTTTTTTATATCTTTAAATATTTTTTAAAGAAATTCACAATATTATTAAAAAATACTTTATTAATTACTAAATAATAGAAAAAATTATGGAGATCCAAATGGGACTCAACTGTCGGTGAGAGTTTTTGCAAATTATAATACTTTATGATATTAGTTGCCAAAATAGTTGTCAATTTTGATAGTCTACTGCCATGTTATAAAAGTAGGGGATGTTAGGGTGTGAAGTGTCTTTTACTAGTTTGATTAGGTTTCAAAACTCTTCTCTGAGCTTCCTTTACGGAGAAAGTCCAGGTGAAGGAAAACTCTCTTCTCACTCTGTTGAGTGAGAGAAGAAGAGCCGTGAAGAATGGATGAGTTGGGAGAAGGATGGGGAAACTTCACCTCACATAGGAGGAGAATGAGGTGATTGAGGTGAATGCAGAGTTCATGAACAAAGGGACAGAGGAGGGGCATAAAAGTCTGGTTGGAAAACTGTTATCGGATCAAAAAGTGAATAAGGAAGTGATTAAATCAACGATGAACAAGATCTGGAGGTTGAGAGGTTCATTCACTTTATGTGATATTGCCCCAAATATGTTTGTAATAACGTTTGAGAGCCGTAACGATAGACAGAGAGTGCTGGAGGGCAAACCATGGCTATTCGATAACCAGTTATTTGTATTGAATCCTTTCGATGGTCTATTAAGTAAAGATTTATTTTAATAGTAAACATTATTGATGTAATGTTATTTTTACATTTTAGATAGGTTTTAGTCTATTTAAAAAATGTTACGGGTTATTTTAAAATATTTTGGAATAATTATATTATCCAGTATTAAACTTTATAGTTGGTTTTCAATAATAAATAGGTCTGACTTTTAAATGTTTTAGTCATAGTATTAAATTAGCATTGACGATTTTAGAAAGTGATGATTTGTAAGTTTAGGTTTAGAGGAATTAAATAGGTTATTTTATAAACTTAGGATTAAATATCGAAATACGTGATTAATTGAAAATTTATGAGAATTACGTGATTATTTTATAGGTGATGATTAATTATTGTTCGACGTTTTTGAGGAATTTTGAAAAAATCTAGGAAGTTCAGGTAAGCGGGGTTCTTATGCTAGACTTTGCATTAAAATAAAATGAGCTGAGGTCATTTTTGAAAAATATACATATTTGATTTTGAAAAGAAATTGGAACTACCTTAGTTATTTGTTCTGCATTACTCATAAGATTCTGTTTAAGAATAAATTATTTTGTCATGACTGGTGTAGACATGAGCTTATTTTTGACATTCTGTTTCTGAACTTTGAAAAAGAGAGCGAATATGAAATTTTGTGCATAAATTATGTTGTGTAATGATTTTGTTCTGTTTTGAAGATTTTCTGTACTCTGATATGATCTAATGTGATTTCTGAAAACCTCTGGCATTACATTCTGTTTCTGTTTCTGTTTCGTTCTGACCTCACCACGGGTGTAAAACTGTGGCCTCTGTTCGGGTTGGTACCAACTTTTCTATTTCTGGTGCACCCACTTTGGAAACAAAGTGGTTTTCTGCGTGGTCTTTTCTATGTGCACACTTGGGGCTCCGAGAATGAATAAGGGGAAGACTCACATTCTATTTCTGCTCGGTTAGCTACCGGGGTTTGCACAACCCTATCACGGGGGTTAAACATGGTATTTGCTCTGATATGATAAGATAAGATGTGATGATTCAGTTTATGCTATGCCAAAGGGATTTTGATTATGAATATTTTTGAAACTCTCGCTCTGATATTTTTGATAACATGTTTTGACGTTGCATTTTGAAAACATTATTATGATTCTGCATTTTGAAAGAAAATATTTTTGTTCTGCATTCTGAACTCTGTAAATGCTCATGTTTACACACTAGTATATGTCCTCTACTTATTGAGTTATTGATAACTCACCCCTTATCTCCATATATTTTTTCAGATAATTTTGATGGTTTAGCTGAAGAACAAGAGTAGAAAGTTTTAACAGGTGTGATGATCAGAATGGAATAAGTGCCCGAGGGTACAAGTGCTTATTTGAGAGTCGTAGTTAGTAAACTGAATTTATTTTTCAGGTATTTTGATTTGATGAGTTAAGGATAATTTCGACTTTTGGAGAGTTTTTAATTTATGTTATTGAGATTTTCTTTATTGTCCTCATGGAGGAACTTCGATTTTTGGATTGATTAAATGGATTAATATTTTATGGGATTTTCTGGATTTTATAATTGTGTTATTTAAGTTAATTTTAAGTATTAAGAGCTAACTCTCCTGACCTTCGGGAATGGGGCGTTACAGTCTGACTCCTCCTCAGATGATGAACTTTGACCTGAGTTCTGGGTCCATCTAAACAACCTGCCATTGACTTGTATGACGAGAGAAGTGGGGTTACAGATTGGAGCAACTATTGGAATTGTGAAAGAAGTAGATATAAGGGAGGATGAGATTGGGTGGGGAAGTGATTTACGGGTTAAAATTGAAAAAGATCTAAAGAATAAAATTACGTGGGGTTGAACCACATATGTTTTGGGCAGTAGAGTTGTGATCCCTTTCAGCTATGAGAAACTTCCTAAACTGTGTTTCAAATGTGGAAAAATATGTCATGGAGTAAAAGGTTGTATGGGTATGGCAGGGAACAACAAAAGCTCTCAATATGGGGTATGGCTTCGTGCCAACTATACTGGAAAGGGGAAGTTCTCAGAGTCTTTCAGTAAGAAATACAATGAAAAAATGGGCGAGAGTGATGGGAAGTCGTATAGTGACTTTGTAAATGATGAAAGGGAGGCTAATGTAGTCGACACCAATACATAGGGTCTTATGGAGGTAAGTGTGATTGAGAAGGAGCTAGAAGGTTTGGAAAAAGGGCCACTGGGATCAAAGGGAAGAGATGAACAACAAGTGTTTGATAGAAATACTAAAAGAGGGAAGGGAGAGGAGCTACCTGTGACTGCTGCTATGACTAGTCTTCAGCATCTTGATCACGATAAAGAGATGGGTGAGAATTATGGGGGCGTGGGGAGAAAAAGATGGAAGAGAAGGGCAAGGAAAGTGGGGAAGAAAGGTGATGGAGACACAGTAGTAGGTGCAAAACTCAGACTTAGGAGTGACGACTCTGAGGAAGATAGTAAGGGTGTTTTGAAAAAAGTAAAAATTCATGGTGAGGATGGGGCAACTAGAAGAAATATGATATTGGTGGAGGCTACAAGCCAGCCCCACCAACAACTATAACTGCCGGAGGCTTGGGAACCCCCGAATAGTTCAAAACCTTCTCCTATTGGTGAAGGAAAAGAAACCCAAAATGGTCTTCTTAATGGAAACTAAGTTAGTAGCTTGCAAAGTTGAGAGTATTAAACAGAGATTGGGATGGGCAGATTGTTTTGTTGTTGACTCGATGGGAAGAAAATGGGGCTTGGCATTGCTGTGGTGTGGGGAGATGGATGTGGAGATTATTAATTTTTTCCAACATCATGTTAATGCTACTGTTAGAAGTGAAGAGAAGAAGGTGGCCTGGGTGTTTACTGGCTTCTATGGGCATCCCAAGGTCAGTAAAAGGAGAGGAACATAGAATTTATTATCTTTACTAAATCCTTCAATTGATAAGTCATGGTGTGTAATTGGGGACTTTAATGAGGTGTTGTATCAAGATGAAAATGTGGGGGGAAGACACAGACCCGAGCTTCAGATGGAAGACTTTAGGCAAGCCTTAGAAAAGAATGGTATTTTTGACTTGGGTTGGAAGGGAAATAAATACACCTGGAGTAATAAACATATGGATAATAGCTATACAAAGGAGAGGTTGGATAGAGCTGTGGCTAATCTACAATGGTCTGAAATTTTCTGTGATAGAGTGGTGGAAGTTCCGACAGTATCTCAGTCTGACCATAAAGCATTGCTCCTAGACTTGAGACAACAATATTCAGCTAGGAAGAAAAAGAGAAGATTATTCAGATTTGAAGCTAACTGGACAAGGGATGAGGAAGGAGAATCAGTGGTGGAAGGGGCTTGGGAGAGGTCTGATGCAGTTCAATATTCTTTTAAAAATGTGCAAGGAATTTTGCATAGGTGTAGGGGTGACCTTATTAGATGGAGTAAGGCGAGAGATAATGAGGCTGAATTGATTATGAAGCAGAAAACTGAGATTTTGAAGAGGGAGCAGGAAAATGAGGGGTCACATAATGTTGAGATGATAAGAAGTCTGTAAGAAGAGTTGTGATCTTTGTTGGAACAAGAGGACTTAAAGTGGAGACAAAGAGCAAAGAGAACATGGTACCAATTGGGGGACAAAAACACCAAGTTCTTCCATTCATGTGCCACTCAGAGGAGGAGGAAAAACCAGATAAAGGAAATAAAAATTGTCCAGGGCAGATTGGTGACTGAACAAGTAGGGATAGAAGAGGTTTTCTATGAACACTTCAATTCAATCCTCTGTTCAACACAACCAGCAGTAGAAGCTATTGAGGAGTGTATGAAGGAGCTTGAGCCAAGAGTAATTGATCAAATGAATGTAGAGTTACTGAAGGAGTTTACAAAACTTGAGGTGGAGGAAGCTTTGAAGCAAATGGGATCACTAAAATCCCTTGGCCCCGATGGCTACGGAGCTTGTTTTTATCAAGCATATTGGAGTAAGGTGAGGGAGGAGGTGAGTAGGACAGTACTGTGTTTCCTAAATGGGGAGAGAGAGATGGAGGAAGGTGTTAATAGTACCTTTTTAGCTTTGATCCCTAAAGTTAAAAACCCTACTGTTGCTAGTGAATTCCGACCCATTAGTTTATGTAACGTACTGTATAAGATTGCCTAGAAGAACTAGCTAATAAACTTAAGAAGATTCTGCCCATTATTATTTCCTGCAACTAGAGTGCCTTTATATCGGGAAGACTCATAACGGATAACGTGATGATAGCCTATGAATCATTGCACACAATGAAGACAAGACAAAAAGGAAGGGATGGCCATATGGCTCTCAAGCTAGATATGTTAAAAGCTTATGATAGGCTAGTGTGGAGATACTTAGAGGCAGTAATGTGAAAGTTAGGATTTGGTGACAGATGGGTTTCTCTAATTATGAAGTGTGTTACTACTGTGACATACTCAATACGTGTCGATGGGGAAGCTGGGAAAACACTGAAACCAACAAGGGGAATAAGACAAGGGGATCCCATATCCCCTTACTTAATTTATCCTATGTGCTGAAGGGCTAAGTTCCCTGAGTAATGCAGCTGATGGAAGAGGGGAAATAAGGGGATGACTGTTGCAAGGGGGGGAACAAGGATTATCCACCTACTCTTTGCTAATGATTGTGTAATATTTGGGAGAACAAAGATAAATGAGTGGTTGAAGATTAAAGAACTACTGAAGAAATATGAGCAAGCCTCGGGGTATCCATGATTGGTAGAGTACAAATTCAGAGGGCAGCAGAAAACTTCAGAGGGCAGAAAACTTCAATGTTTTTAAGCTCTAATACTGCTGGAGCTACTAGAGTACAAATTCAGAGGGCAACAGGGGTATCCATTTGTGGGAATTATGAAAAATATCTTGACCTCTCTACCATGGTTGGTAGATCAAGGTATATCAGCTTTGGGAATTTGAAAGAGAGGGTTTGGTCTAAACTCAGCAGCTGGAAGAACTCATTCCTATCACAGGCAAGTAAAATGTTTTTATTAAAAGCTGTGGCTCAAGCAATACCCATTTTTACTATGAGTGTATTTAGACTCCCTCAGAGTTTATGCAAAGAAATAGCATCCCTCTTGGCAAGATTCTGGTGGGGCCATAAACAAAATGAAAAGAAAATCTAAAGGAAAAGTTGGTTTAATATGGGAGATTCAAAAAATAATGGGGGATTTGGTTTTCGAGACTCTGAGTGCTTTAACAAAGCAATGCTTGCAAAGCAATGTAGGAAGATGCTGAAGCAACCTGATTCCTTAGTGGCTAAAGTCATGAAAGAAAAATATTTCAAAAAAGTGGGGATAGTGGATGCTAAACTGGGATGTGGGCCTTCATTTATATGGAGGAGCTTGTGGTTATCTTTGGGATTAGTGAAGGAGGGGCTACTGTGGAGGGTGGGAGATGGAGTAAAATTCATATTTGGAGGGATAAATGGTTGCCAACTCAAACCACTCACCGTGTGCAATCTTCCAATAAAAACTTGCCTGCTGATTCTAAGGTGCAGCAGCTCATCGACACTGAAGCTGGGGTGTGGAAGAAGGAACTGATACTTGACACCATCAATGGTAAGAAAGCTAAAACTATCTGTTGCATACCTCTAAGTAGATGGGGAACACTGGACAGAGTAGTGTGGGGGTGCTCTAAGGATTGTAAGTTCTCTGTAAAGAGTGCCTACCATCTAGAACATGAAAAGATGAGGAAAAGAAAGGGGGAAACGTCCAATGATAATAATGCAAGGAAAGTTTGGAAACTGATTTGGGGATTAAATGTTCAAAATGTGGTGAAACATTTTCTGTGGAAGGCAACCCATAACCTACTCCCAACAAATCAAAACCTGTATATGAAGCATATCACTAAGTCTAATTGCTATCCTATTTGTGAGAGGGAACTCAAGATATTTATGCATGTTGTGTGGAGTTGCCTAGCGGCCTTAGATGTTTGGGCTGAGAAAGGCAGTCCAGTGAACAAATGGTGTAGTTCAGATGATGTTTTTGTGAATTGGTGGGTGAAATTGAATGCTTATCTCAAAGGAGAGGAGGTGGAGGTGGTAGCATGTATTATGAGGAAGATCTGGATGAGGAGAAATTATTTCATTTTTGAAAAGAATTTTGAACACCCGAAGAAGCTTATTACTGCTGCAACCCAAGGATTAAAGGAATTCAAAGTTGCCCAGGAAACTGTTTTATTACTGCAAAGAAAACTCAACTGCAAAGGAATGTGGATAGAAGTGTGATTAAATGGGAAAAACCAGAGGGAAGGGTAGCAAAAGCAAACTGTGATGCTGTTGTGGATGTAAAAAATAAAAGGGTGGGAATTGGAGTGGCTGTCAGGGACTCAAATGGAGAGGTACTTGCCTGCCTCTCTTCTTGCTTTGTTAATATCAGTAACCCGAGTGTGGTTGAAGTTGTGGGGTTAATGAGGGCTGCTCTTTTGTGTACTGAACTGGGGTTATGAGACGTGATCTTGGAAGGAGATTCTAAGTTAGTTGTGAATGCTACAATCAGTGGGGGTGGAGATAGGGGCTGAATATGGAAGTATCATAGAGGATGTTAGAAGAGTGTTGTATGGGAGGTTGAACTGGGGTATACGGTTTATATATAGAGCAGTAAATTGTATAGCACACAAACTAGCAAAGTTAGCAATTAATTCTTCTGATGAGAGGGTGTAGATAGAGGATAATCCAATAGAAATTAAAAATGATATACTCAAGGAGAAGTATTGTAATGACTAATTTTTGTTATCAATGAAGGAAGTATGTTTCTATTTCCAAAAGAAAAAGTGTCTTTTACTAAGAAAACAAGCACCTATGCTATAGACACATTTTTTGGTAATTAGATATTTTGGTTTGTCGAGTGCAATTATAGTCACCATATGGAGTATATACTCTACAGATTTAAGACTAAACATAATTTTTCAATTCAAATATTTTGTACAATTTGGACAGAAATAAATATAATATATAAGTTCTACGGGATTAAATATTAATCATAGGCAACATGAACTCCTAAATTTAATCGAATTGGATTCACTATTTGAATTGTAGAAAGTGTTTAAATTAATAATCGGGAAAAAAAAAATCATGCTCCATCCTCTACTACCTACTTTTAGTAAGAAAATATTTTTTTTTTGTCTAAAGTATTATAAGATAAATGTGTTAAATATATTTTTATCGAGAGTACATATAATTATTCCTAAAAAAAATTGTTTAGTACCAATTAATAACTGAGATTAACAATGGTAATTGATTCAACGTGAATTAGATGAATCGAATTAGCCAATTAGGTAATATAAATTTAATTAGCGAGGTAAGGCTCAGAAGTTCATTTTTAGTCACTCGAATTGTACATAACACCACATAATGCTAAGTCCCAATTATTACAACAAACTTTGGACTGAAAAAGAAAGGTAATCTAAAGAGATGTCTCTAATAAAGTTTGAATAATTTTATTTAAAGAAATTTTCACCGTACACTATTTACGTGACATAATTTAATTTGAAATGTAAGTTTTAAAATTTAAAATTTAAAAAGTACAAAATATAATAATATAGTTGAGGAGGGTTACAACTATAAATAGATTATATACCCTGATCTTATGCTAGCCGAGACCATTGCTAGCATATTGGAAAAGCAAGGCTACAAGAATGTCATATTGGAAAAACATTATATTCTAGTTGTTGATAAGATTCAAAAGCAACAAGATGATGATACTTGCTGTAGAATGTTTATAGCAGAAATTTATCATGCTTTAAGCAAAGATGCTCTGGGGGTTTTAGGAGTCAAAATTGATCTCCATGAGATTCTTATTTGTATTCTCCCTTATTGCTGATGAATAAAGATATGATTTTTTTTTTTAAATAAATAAATTTATAAATTGATATAATTTTATATAATTTATTATATTTATTTTATAATAAAAATAATCTGACAAATAATATCAGACCACGTTAGTAGATAAGAATATTTTTCTTTTGTACAAAATTTCATGGACGGTCCAAACGATACGTATCGTGCGGTTTAAAAAATGCTCAGTAAACATCGCAAAAACGTCATTCCCTGTTATTCGTTTCGTATCCTTCCTTCTCTTCCTCTCAATCTGACACACACACCCACACTCGTCCCTCCTCGTTTGGCCAGTTTGGCCAGCTTGCGTTGCCTAGTTATAAATCAGACCCTCACCCCACCAATCCATAACAAGTGAGCTCTCGTTCTTTGTCAACATTCTCTCAGAGCGTGCGTTTGTGCGTGTTCTAAAGCTAGAAATGGTGGTGTTCAAGGTTGCTCGAGTGGAGACCACGCCTATCGATGGCCAGAAGCCGGGCACCTCTGGTCTACGCAAGAAGGTTCGATTTCCATTCTTACAATTCGATGGGATTTCCGATTGGATCTATTACATTTAATGGATCAATTGGTACTTTTGAATTGAGACTGTGCCAATCTGATCCGTTTTTGATCGAGTCGCTCAATTTAGACGCAGCTTCTGATTTTTTATATCCGAAAACTTGTTTTCTTGTTTGTTGAGATTCACATCTAACCAGATATTGTTCATGGTCATAGGAAATAGTGGTAGAAGTTATTTGGATCAGCTCCGTTTACCCATAGCATGTATCAATGCAAAGCAAGATTTTAAATTTCTGCCTTCGCATATGATGTATTGATAAATGCATCTTGATTTCTCTATTTCGTTTCAGATTGAAGGGCCGTTTCTTCTTTGATCCCTTACTAAGTTACTGTGTATTTATTGATTGATTTGTTTATTTCTTATTATGTTTGGATGGATGGGGTTCTGTTATCGTCTTTGTCCGTAGTATGTGGATCTAATGCATGGTAGTTTGATACGTCGTGTCGTTAAGATCTAGAACTTAATTTTTTTTTATTTTTTGCTCTTAATTCTCGGCTGTTCAAACGAAGAAAGTAGTTACTAACGCCAAATTTATTGAAGCAACGAGATGGGAGATTGTTTGCCAGAAAATATTTATTTATTTTCCAAGAGTTTTCGGACTATTTGCTTAATTTAACTTTTGTTAAATTGAACATCATTGTCGGTGACCTTTTTCAGGTGAAAGTTTTCGTACAACCTAATTACTTGGAAAATTTTGTTCAGTCAACATTCAATGCTCTTACTCCAGAAAAGATTAGAGGTAAGTGTTCCATCTGATATGGGTGGCTTGGGTCTATGTTTTATGAGACGGTTCTGTTACATGTGGAATTATTATACGGGAAAATGAAAGGTTATGCTGCATATGGAGTTTTCGTATCTCCATGTACAAGGAGAGTTTAAAATATACTTGCAATAAGAACGGTTTTTAAGGCCTATTTTTTATATTGGCCATAAGGTGAGGCTAAAAGACAAAGCATTTTGAAGTACAACCTTGGATGTACATACGTGCTGAGTGATGAGACTAACTTATATTACAAGTTTGCATGTACTGAATGCATTATAAAGATGTGATGACTTCCTTTTAAGGTGGTGAACCAACTTGGTTGCTTTTGTTCCAAGCGAAAATTGGTTGATCCCATTAAAGAATAAATAATCTGTCATATTATCCTGTTTTCTTGGGTTATAAGGATCTGCTTGATAGAATTGTCTGCAAATGCTTTTTTTCGAAGAATCTGCAGTTTCAATAACAACTGATTTAAAAATAACCACGAGAAAAATCTTCTGATTTTCTGAGTGTTTTTCTGACATTGGTCTGAAAGTACTATCTGAAGGCCGACTTACCGAATAAGAAGAAACTATTGTTTGATGGGGTTGTGTTATGTTTTTTTTTTGGATGAGTGATGATAAGCGTAGGACGTGCAAGTCATTTGAAAAAAAGTGGGACCCATCATAAAGGGGTCCCACTTTTTTTTAAAAGCCTTTTATGGGGCATGCATGCCCTGGGCTTGCACATTAGCTTTTTTGGCATTCTTAATTCCTGGCCCTGAGGAGAATCACTACTATGAAATACTAATTATTATTTATTTATCACTGTTGTTTTATATTCTTCTTATAGTTGTATTATTCCTTAAATATTTATTATGTTTTTTTAATTCCCCTTTCAAGTAGCATGGAAGGATAATTCAAAAAAGTCTAGCAATTAAAATCTAATACATGTGCAACGTTCAAATTACATAAATAAAGTAGTACAGTTATGAACAATGTAGGTATTTAATAGTGGTTAACATGCCACAAAAGGATTGCGCTATCTTATAATGAACGATAATCTTCTCTTTATAATTTAGATTAGAATTTATTTATTTTATTGGCATCGGGTGTCCAGGAACACCATCCCGACTAAAGATTAGAATTTATTTACTGACTCCTTGATTTATGATAATTACTTGTCACATGAACTGTTTACTTTCATAATCATTAAACCTTGTATCCTCCCTATCATGTACTCAAATAATGAATAACCGTGGAAGCAATGACAGTGATTTTTGCTTGGCAAATAGATAAGATGACATTGTCCTAAAATTCACCATCTATTCTTCCACACTTCAGAAGTGAGCTCAATCAAGCTTTTTTGGGATGAGTGAGAGTAATACAAATTTGTTTTGTCCTTGTTGCTCAACGGTAAAAAATTTTGGGTGGTGTCTCTCCTTTTTTCAAATGGCGAGTATCCTTTCATTATTATGGTAGTACCTCAAATTGTGTATAGGAAGGCGATGAAGGGGGATCTCACAATTTTTGGGAGGGAGAGGTTCAAGCCTTTTATAATGATCTTTAGGGGCTTCAATTGTAATATTGACTAGTCGTTTTGAAATATGGGCCTAGATGTGGTTGGGGTCTTTTATGAATCCTTACAAATGGTATTTGACCCAAACCAAACAAGAAGTGTGGGACTTGAGCTGTGTTACCTATATGATGGGATGGCCTGACGAGGATGCTGGGGATTTAAAGAGAGAGATTATAATACTTTGGATTGTGTATATGAAAGTGGTGAATGAGATTCCACATTGCTTAAGAAATAGAAGTTTAAGGGCATTAGCATTGGTCTATGCATATGCATATGCAAAGTCATATTTACATGATATGACCCTAAAATCCTCCACATTGGCTTATGCATATTCAAATATTTAGCTACATATGAACAATGTTTATCCAAATTTGGATAATCACTATTCACCCTACAAATCATATTTTAATCATTATTTCCCTCTCTTCCCACTCTCTCTCTCACAATCCTTTCATTTTCTCTCTTCTTCAACAACACAATAAATCTTCACTTGCACATTCATTTTATTATTATAATATATTATATATATTTTTTTCATTTTATTATATTTTTAATATAATATATAAAAAAAATTATATTTTTTATTATTGCATTTGTATTATTAATGTCAAATGTATGTAGTGGATGCTAATTGCAAAATATATATAAAAAAAATTGATTTTAGCAAAAAATTAATAATAATAAAATAATAATATTTTATTATTATTTTGTCTCAAATATGCATAAGCCAATGTGGAAATTTTGCTTGAATGACAAAGTGGATATGTAAAAGAGGTGATTTTGCATATGCTTATGCATAGACCAATGCTAATGCTCTAAACCCTTTATAATGATTCCAATGGAATATTATTGTAACATTGAGTAGTCCTTTCCAAGTAAAGACGCAGTTATGACTTATTCTTTCCTTGGGTCATTACAATTAGGTATCTAGTATCAATGGAAGAGTATTTTCCTACAAAAAAACATAAATCCTGGTGTTAATGTGCATAACTATCAATGCTTGATCAACACAAAATAAGATGAAAAACCTTGTGGTGGTTTTGGAAAGTTAGCATAACGATTATGAACCGCATAACTATATGAGAAATGCTTTAGCCACAAAGAAATCCTACAAAAATAAAACCACTAATTGAGGTGGCTTGATGTGATACACTAGATTATAAAGTTACTTTTATTGTAAAGTAGATCTAACATATCATATGAAGTCATGCCAGCTTGTGGGTTTACTTTTTTGGGATTTCTTTGTGGCTGTAGCACTTCGATATATATGTATAAGAAACATACCTTTGAATTTCTATCTTACCACCAATCTTGCTTTACGTGATCCATCCTATTTTTTAGCATAGACCTATCATGGTTCCTAGCATTATTCCTATTGAAGTACATAACATTTATTTTTTCAAATTGTATAGTTAAAATGAGTATTGGGTTGACTACATGGTGTACTTCATCCATTCAAACATAAAAAAAATATGGAAGTAAAAGTTGAAATCCACAATACTCTAGGTTGAATCCCCTAGGATGGTTTAGGGATAGATTGGATGCCCCTTTTTTGTACCAATCTATACAGAACAAAAGGAAAAAAGCTGAGACTAAATGCCGAAATGATCTTATGTAGACCGCATACCTAATTGAACTTATGGTGACACTAGCTTATACAAAACAATAAAAGGAAGTAGAGACTGCATACCTAGTTGAACTAGTGTGGTGGCACTAGGTTATATGGGACGCAAAACAAGTATAATTCAAATATATATATTTTTTATGAGTAAACAAAGTATAATTCAAATATAAAAACAGCTGCATAATGAGGATAGAAAGATACCTACCCTGGTCAAGTGGTAAGGGTCTTGGTGACATGTTCTCTTTAGGTCTAAGGTTCAAGCCCTTGGTTGCAAAAAATTTCTAGGGGCCTCGTCCCATTGGTGAAAAGCCAATTATTTACTTGGCTTGTGTGATGGGGATGCGTTACGTAGGTTCAAGGTTTAACTGAGTAAAAGACATATTGTGTTTGCAAGGTCTCCAATTATTTACTTGGCTTGTGTGATGGGGATGCGTTACGTAGGTTCAAGGTTTAACTGAGTAAAAGACATATTGTGTTTGCAAGGTCTCCAGGATTCCTTGTCATAAAAAATATGACAACAATAAAAACTTATTCTCAATTACCATTAAGAGAAAATCTTAGGTTTCATTGACTCTGAAATAGTGTTGGTGAAAGTACTAGGCGTACTAAAGTGCAAATGCCATCTAGAGCCTAGGCGCAAAGTGCAAGGCACAAACGTGTGCATAGTTGAATAAAGAGCACAAGCAGTAGCCCCCCCTATAGGGATTAGGAATGCTACTAATGTTTTGAGGATTTTCAAACGAGCCATATAAAATAGAATTCAAACCAAGCTTCATCAAATAAAAGAGATTCATAGGCAGCACTTATTAAAATTTTTCTAAGGGTACGTTTGGGTGTTGAAAAGTGTTGAGAAGTGTTGAGAATGTTTGTGAATAGTTATGAGTAGAGATTGGAGTGAGTTTGTGGGTCCCATTGAGAGTATTTTGAGTTGTTTGGATGTGTGAAGTATGTTGAGTTGTTGACTTTTGAGTAGGTAGTTGAAAAATGTGTGGATCCCATAAATATTATAGTGATTTGATTTTTAATAATAAATATTATAATAATTTTATTATAGTGATTTTTTAATATTAATAAATATTGTAGTGATTTTATTTTACTTTTACATATAATAATGATAAATATTATAATGATTTTATTTTTAATTTATATATAATAGTGATAAATATTATAGTATTTTATTTTTTATTTATATATAATAGTGATTTTATTTTTATTTATATATTTTAGTGTTTTTATTTTTTATTTATATATTATAAATATTATAATGATTTTATTTTTTATTTATATATTATAGTGATTTTATTTTTTATTTATATTTAATAGTGATAAATATTATAGTAATTTTATTTTTATTTATTATATATTATAGTGATTTTATTTTTTATTTATATATTATAGCGATTTTATATTTTATTTATATATAATAGTGATAAATATTTTTTATTTATATATTATAGTGATTTTATTTTTTATTTATATATTATAGTGATTTTATTTTTTATTTATATTTATAGTGATAAATATTATAGTGATTTTATTTTTTATTTATATTTAATAGTGATAAATATTATAGCGATTTTATTTTTTATTTATATATTATAGCGATTTTATTTTTTATTTATATATTATAGCGATTTTATTTTTTATTTCTATATTATAGCGATTTTATTTTTTATTTATATATTATAATGATTTTATTTTTATTTATATATTATAGTGATTTATTTATTTATTTAATAGTAATAAATATTATAATGATTTTATTTTTTATTTATATATAATGGTGATAAGTATTATAGAATATTTGTGAATAGTTATGAGTAGAGATTGAAGTGAGTTTGTGGGTTCCATTGAGAGTATTTGAAGTTGTTTGGTATGTGAAGTATTTTCAAAAGTACGAGAATACTTGGAAAGTGTTGAGGATACTTGGTTACCCAAATACAGCCTAAGTCTTTTGCTAAATCACAAAATCACTTATTAATTGTCATGAAACATAAAATAAAATCTTCATGAATGGTTGCCTCTTCTCCCTTAGCCATGTCTTGTTTAGAATCATCATCCTCACAGTCCTTCATCTGGGACAGCTAACACATGAAAGTAAAACATGAGTTCAATACTCGGTAAGCAACTACATCAAACTACCTAGGATGCAGCAGCAGTGAAGTTAGGGCAGCTAGCAATGTGTTCTGGTATAACCTGGACAGTCAATGAGCTGGTGAGTTTTTGATGGTGTACTGTCATAATATGAGGGAGAAAACTAAGTTTCTTGAACCCTTGAGTTACCTAAAGTGGCTAGCAGCATTTTGGGAGAATCTTCTTCAAGATTTGTCTAGAAAAGCTCGAAGAATAGGCAGCATAAAGCTGGGTATAGTTTTCTGGTGTATGGCAGAGTGTGTGTTGGGAAAAGCTTGGGTTCTCCCCGGGTTTGAGGCTAGTTCAAGTGGTTGGCTTAAATTGTAAGGGCCTTGGTCTTGAGGGTATGTTCCCTCCATGTCTCAGGTTCGAGCCCTTGGGTGCAAACAATTTTTTGGGATCACATCCCATTGGTGAAAGGTCAATGATTTACTTCACTCGTGTAGTGGGGGATATTGACAGGGGATAATGGGAGCTGGCTCACCCAGGACAGAATCCTAGTGGGGAAGGGGATGGTCAGCAGAGGCTTCTAGTGCTTCTTGACTTATCTTAATTTGAGTAGAATTCCTAGTCCACTTAGGGGTTAGGCCAAGGCAGTTCCTAGTACTTTCTTGGGCCTAAAACAAAGATCCTTAATTCATCCTGTCATCCCTATCTTTGCACGGCTCACCTCTTGAGGTTTGTCACTCGTATTTCATCCTTCCAAAGTTCTGCTAGTGCTCTGGGCATTGAAAAGATGGTCCAACTCTGCTGACAATATTGATTAGAATGTTCCCTACCTGAGATTCTATAAGTTATGAAGCTTTACCTATCCTCTAAAGTGCACTAGAACTAAAACAAGTCAATGGCTGGGGCACAACTTAACTGAATCAAGACTAAACCTTAACTGTTTGGTTGAATTCAAAAGGAAGCAAGCTTCAATTATTCTATATGGTGTAATAACATGGGTTATCTATCCTTCCAGCTCCCCCATTTTTTTAAGTTTTATTTGCCTTCAGCAATACAATGTTGTAATGTCCTTTGTTCTTGTAGTGGCCGCCAATATCCCCTGTCAAATGACATAATTGTATAGTTGCAACAGTTCTTCAACAATCTTTCCTTTTAAATGAGATTTTATCCACTAATAGGCTGTTTCATTTTGTTTCTAATCTAATTCTATGTTTTGTTCTGCTATCCTTTCATCTAGGTGCTACACTTGTTGTCTCTGGTGATGGCCGCTACTACTCGAAAGATGCTATTCAGGTACATTATAATCAACTGATTCTGAATGTGCTTGGTACATCTGAATTTTACACATGCATGCATACATAGAGAAGATAGAAGATGCCCTATTTTTTCATAATCTGCTAAGTGAGAGTATGGAATTTTGTTGTGGAAGAAAATGAGAACTTAGTTCTGGTTCTTTAATCCTAGATCTCAAAAGAAGGTTTTTTTTTTTTTTGTTGTTGTTGTTGTTGTTGTGATTAATAAGAATCTTTATTGAGTAGGACAAAAGAAGGTTATTTTGGAATGGTCTGATAAAAAAGAGTTTATATATCCGTTCTCCCATGGAACTAAAAATTGTTTATATTAAATCTGTTGGCAGTTAGTCAAATTTATGGTAAATGTTTAATATGTTGTTTTGTCTTTACACCAAAATTTTATTATGTTAATTATGACTTATTTAATTATTTCTAGTCGTTAAGAATCATGGTGGAAATTATGACTCCATGCTTCAATGTATTTTGTAGCGGACAATGCTGTTCATGCTACTGTGAATATGAATTTTTCCTGAGTCACTGAACTAATCTCTTACTATGCACCGAATTCACATTTTATAAATCTAGGGCAGCTTGAAATAATTTATTCACCTATGCCATTTTGTGTATGATATTTAGGGTTGTATTATTTTCTCCTTAGGAGGATATAGAACTATTGGTAACTATTGGTAATTCAGTGGTATAAGAGTATATCGTTGGGATTTGGGAGGATGTCTCCAGCCAGTATAATGCCTAGCTGCAAGCCTAAATAACAGCCCATGATGCAGATTGGCTAAACCATAAGTCCATGACAAAGAGGAAATAATATTTAATTAGGGATGATCCAGCTCAATGATGTTCTAACTTTGCGGTCCAAGGTTATTGCTTGCATTGCACTTCACTAGGACTTGAATCCTTGCTTGGTGAATTGGGCTTGGTGAGATCCATGGTTGCATTAATCATCTGCACCATCCCAATTACGATCCTCGGAGCCCTGGCCTTGTTCTTTTGGTGCTTACTACTTTTTAAGTTTGATTTTGTTTGCTCAGATCTTGTCTATGGTGCTTAACGACATTATCCCATCATCTACTTCTAATCTTTATTATAAATTGGCAGATCATTATTAAGATGTCTGCTGCAAATGGAGTAAGGCGCATTTGGGTTGGTCAAAATGGATTGCTTTCGACCCCTGCCGTATCGGCAGTTATTCGTGAAAGAGTTGGAATAGATGCAAGTTTTTTGCTTGAATGCATATATCTATCCTTTTTCTCCATCTCAAATATATTTGCAGAACTGCATTGTTCATCGGAAAACAGTGGAGTAACTTTCTAATTGTAACATTTGATAATAGGGATCCAGGGCATCAGGAGGATTTATATTGACTGCAAGTCACAATCCAGGTGGTCCTCATGAGGTAGGGTCTATTCTCTTTATATCTTGTTATTTTTGGATATGGTTTAGATTAATGGTTATTCACTTGCCTTTCTTTGTGTTCTGCATTAAGAGAAGTGACTGTGGATTTGACTGCTCAAAGGTCTTGATGGCTTTAAATATTGAAATAGTGAGCATGGGTTCTCTTTCCAATTAGTTATCCAGTTCTTGTCGCTTGTCTGAGAGGAACTTGTTATAAGTAGAGATGACCTTTAGCTTGACTACTTTCAAAAGTGCACTTCCTTTGTCTAATGAGTGATTTTTGCATCTGAGTATCTGTATTGACAACAATTGCTCTTGTTAGTTGCCCATTGGCCTCTGTTTGACGTTTTGACCTTTTCTGTGGATCTCTGTCCTTTCTCATCCCCACCCATCACCCTCCTTTTTTTTTTTTTTTGATGAATAAGAAATTTTATTTGGACAAGTAGCAAGGCAAAGGCAAGTACACAGGAAGTGTACAAAAACTGAACCTAGTTACAAGTCAGAAACTAGCTAGAAAAAAGCAACAAGGAAATCATGGACACTAGTTCCATTAAACACAAAAGCCGATGCCCATTGAATTAAGGTATTAAAGAAAAAACGTCTAAGTTCTTCTACTGAGCGTTCCTTATCTTCAAAGCATCGGCCATTCCTCTCATCCCAAATACACCACATAAGACATAAAGGGATCATATTCCAACCAGTAGCAATTTGCAAATTACCCCTGAAACCTGTCCAGCCAATGAAAAGACCCACTACCCTCCTAGGTGTCACCCAAGCCATTCCGCTTTCCTCTATTTTCCAGTCATTAACTGCTCTAGAAACTAGAACATTCCAATGGGAAGAACCACTAGAAGAGTCCAAAATCTCAGCCACCGAAGCATCCGGACATTGAGAAATACGGAAGAGATCTGGAAAAGCAGCACTAAGAACCCCACCGCCACACCATGGATCATGCCAAAAATGAACTCTGGAACCATCCAACCACAAAAAAAAAAAAAAAACCTGTTTTACAAAATCATCCCATCCCCCTCCTCATTTCCTACTCCAATTTGAATTAATCCTGCCAGTATCAGCATCCAAGCCATATTGTCTTTTGAACATGTGAAATTATTATTGTTATTATTATATCCCTTAATTATGTACTGTCAAGCTGGAGTTACAACTACCCTTCAAAAAGCTGAATTATTGCCCATCTCTGGGCTATTAATTTATATAAATATTATTTTTGCTCACTATCATCTGGAGTGTCTCAATTAACTCCACCTGTTATATGGATGCATTCCCCTTTTAGCATGTGTATCACTATGTGTTTGACTCAAATCTTCTATCTCTCACTCTTGTTACCCTTCTCTGTGGGTTGTGTGACCAAAGGTCAAAATCCTCAGATTTCATTGGGTGAGTTATATTATTATCTGTCTACGAGGAATAGCATATTCCTAGAAAATGCTGAAGTCAGGAGAATTTTCATACAATCCTTAGAACTGAACTATATACTAAGCAATATGCATTTACTAAACATTGATGCATTAAACATATCTATTGGAAGAGCAAACTATGTTACATGCAGAAAGTCAAATTAGATTAAGAACGAACATTTGTATATGTTAAATGAACATTGAAAATGTTCCTTTTTTGTCTTTTTTCTATTTGGATGCTCCTTTTGAAACTTCAGTTATGTATAGACTCTACTCATTCTCTTGTTTGATTGCAGGATTTTGGGATCAAGTATAATATGGAAAATGGTGGACCTGCTCCAGAGGGAATCACTGATAAGATCTATGAGAACACAAAAACAATAAAGGAGTACTTCAATGCAGAAAATCTACCTGATGTATTTCTTGCTTCCTACGCTGCCCGAGTTTCCTTTTTACTCCCCCTGTGATGTTGTTATTAGACTGTCATACGTAGTTTCAGTTTTTTATCTGACATTTCAAAATATGCATATAGGTGGATATCTCTACAGTAGGTGTAACCAGCTTCCAGGGGCCTGAGGGACAATTTGATGTTGAGGTTTTTGATTCAGCAAATGATTATTTAAAATTGATGAAGTAAGTTTTCCCTACAGGATATCCATTTCTCTCCTATATTTGCATGAGCAACACAGATGCCAATGGGTCATTCCATTCATTGTAGTCTTATTAAATAATGCTTCTTGTTCCAAATGCTGTATCATGCAGTGCCTCCTAAAGGGCACTATTCCTCAGGAAATTTGCTTTCATGGTAGTAGGATTTGTTATGTTTTGTCTCTTTTTTCGGTTACCCTAGGAATGTTAAAGGCTTTAACATTCCTAGGGGTGTGCAAAATTCTGAAAATTCCGACTCCGTCCGACTTCCACTCCGACTCCGACGGAGTCATCGGAATTCGGAGTCGGAATTCGGAGTAGCTCCGAATATCTATTCGGAGTCGGAGTCGGAGTCGGAGTCGGAGCTCCAAGAAGCTCCGATTCCGACTCCGAAATTTTTTTTACTGAACACTTGCGCTCGAGCGAGGTGTCGAGCGCAAGTTGAGCACACGTTGTATTGAACATTGGCTCGAGCGACATGTCGAGCGGAAGTCGAGCGAACCTCTCTGGAAGAGTTCTGCTCGAGCGACAGGTCGAGCGGAAGTCGAGCGGAAGTCGAGCGAACCTCTCTGAAAGAGTTCCGCTCGAGCGCCACGTCAAGCGCATGTCAAGCTCCGATTTTATGTCGGAGCTCCTATAGGAGGTCGGAGCTCCGATAGGATGTCGGAGCTCCGACCTCCGATCGGAGTCGGACTCCGACTCCAGTTCGGAGTCGGAGTAGGAGCTCCAATTTGGCTCCGACTCTTGTCGGAGTCGGAGGTCGGAAATGAACACTCCGACTCCGTCGGAGTCGGAGCCCAGCCCTAGTTAAAGCCATTTGTCCTTGCTTAAGAATCTTTTAGTCATTATTCTTGCTGTCTTTGATCTCTGCACACAGCTTCATATTCCTGTTTCTTGAAAGCAATGTCCAATTGTTATTTCTCAAATTTTCAGGTCCATTTTTGATTTCGACTCAATCAGGAAGCTACTCTCATCTTCAAAGTTCACATTTTGGTATGTTGAAAGCTACTGATGTACATATTTGTGTAGAGCATTATCTTTTTATCAAATATACATGCATGCATCATACTATGTGTGGGTATGAGTATAACATCAGATACATAAGTGTATTATTCTGTGTGTGGGTGTGGGTGTATAGATACACATGCAAGCATATTTGAATGTATTTATGCATATTTCTATAGATAATTTGAGAAAGAGGCATATTATTGTATTGGAGTAGTGTAGAAAAAATATTGATCTTGTATTGTGAGCTGGCTAGGAGCTTATATGCAATGATATATAGCACTTTGGATTGATGGGTTATGCCCGAAAGGGAGGTAGAGTTGGTTACACTTTGGTGGAATCCTCGTGATGGTCACAAAAATTCAGATGTTTGAAGGACGGTCCTTATGTGCTTAACAATGTGTTGCATGGCCAAAGTTTTGAAGGCTGTGAGAGAATTGTGCCAGAATTAAAAGCCATAATATTCAACAATTTGTATGCTTGGATTATTGCTCACAATTCCCAGTTCTCCAGCTAATGAGACTTACAGGGATTTTGCACTTTTTCGTCATCTTGCTAGTTGGGTGTATCCTTTTGTATACTTCAGCTCCATTTGGATGCTAAGAGTATCTCAGATCATTTGTGATAGTAGTGAAATAGCAGTGAATAGTTTGTGAATAATAGTGAAGTAGTCTGAGAATATCTTGGGATGTGCCCCTCACTCCTTTAATAAAATTTGCATTACATATAAAACAAGCTCTGGTAAATTGTATGACTTGTATCTCTTTTTCATGTTGAAAGTTATGATGCACTACATGGAGTCGCTGGAGCTTATGCAAAACGTATTTTTGTGGAAGAGCTTGATGCACAAGAAAGCTCATTACTGAACTGCACACCCAAGGTCTTCCTGGAACTTTCTTTCATTTTTTTTACAAAACTGTTTTCCCTATATCCTAAGATATTTACCATTTGCTGATTCATGTGCAATTTAATGCAAACAGGAAGATTTTGGTGGAGGGCATCCAGATCCTAATCTCACTT
Source organism: Juglans regia (assembly GCF_001411555.2). Taxonomy (NCBI): domain Eukaryota; kingdom Viridiplantae; phylum Streptophyta; class Magnoliopsida; order Fagales; family Juglandaceae; genus Juglans; species Juglans regia. The sequence goes on along the minus strand of NC_049913.1, from coordinate 28,507,757 downwards.
ATGCAAAGGAGTTGGTTGCTCGAATGGGACTGGGAAAATCTAATCCCCAAGATGAACCCCCAGAATTTGGTGCTGCTGCTGATGGTGATGCAGATCGGAACATGATTCTCGGCAAAAGGTAGGATCACCAACATTTGTCTTCTTTTTTTCCCCTCATTTGTTGGAGTAGATCTTTTCTTTTGTTTACAACAAGCAATTGACAACTTTTATTGTTTTCTTAGGTTCTTTGTTACTCCGTCGGATTCTGTTGCTATAATTGCTGCAAATGCAGTTGAAGCCATACCCTACTTCTCTGCTGGTCTAAAGGGAGTTGCCAGGTTCTATATTGCGTTGTTTGACTTCTACTGTCTCCAAGTGTGTGTGCATGTAGGGGTGGTGTTACATGTTGCTTCTTGTTTGAGCAGTACATTTCAATTTGTGCCTATGGAAACTAAATGAGGTGCTGATGTGTAAGATGCACGTAAATCCATAGCATAACTGCTGTGAAGAGATTCTTTCTTTTTTTGGATAAGAATTTAAATATGAATGCAATGGACTAGTTTCAGAGTCCATTTTTCCATACAATTCATACACACACACCCACACACACATATATATATATATACACATATATAATTGCATCAAGATTCTTGAACATAAGATATTAGTACACCTTTGCTTGTTGATTGTATCTAGAGCTGAAGATTTTTTGTAAAATTTATATTTGAACTTCTTGAAATATCTCAAATCTTGATAATGGTGATATAGTTATGAATCAGTTTCAGGTTATTATTTCTTTTGAAGTAAGGTTGATCACTCTTTATATCCATATTATGCTGAAAATGCCTCAATCCAGCATGTAAAGTTATTAACCTCTAAATATTAATTTGATGGACTAGTTTCAGAGTCCATTTTTCCATTCAATTTATATACATGCACATGCATGCGCATGCACACACACACACATGCATATATATAGTAGCATTAGTCAGTTTTATTTGAGACTATAAATGATATATTTTTGTAACACCCTGCTCCCCAATAAAGTCATTTTTAAAATTTTCAAAGAATCGGTGTGCTACTAAACTTGAAGTTAAAAAAAACTTTTCTTCTAACGAAGCACTAGGTACAAAGATTCTTTATAATAAATAAATTCAATCTTTATTAAATACTTAAAATCCAAAAGAGAGTCTGCAGAAGCACCTATTTAAAATCAATAAAGTCTCATGTGCTTATCAAAATAAATAATTTAAGCTAAAATCATAAAACTAAGCATAACATAAACTGTCTAGGCCTCTGCTTCACTTCCTTGGGCCAAGTCTTGTCCTGTTGCTCCATCCTCATAAAAATCCTCACTTGAGTTAGTTGAAAACATAAAAATGTACAAAAATGAGTCGAATACTCAATAAGCAATACATTATACAGTAAATATAATAAACATAAGGTTTCTTGAAAAATATGCATACTCATAAATACATAAGTAAATAACATGAACATGAACTTATCTTTTACTTGTCATAGGCCAGTACCCACTTTTGACCCCCGTGAGTTAGGGTTAGCGAATCTAAGTATATTTTGATTCCGCCCGTGCCCCCGGGTTGTGGAATCCATACATAAGGAAGACATACTGGGTGCACTATTGACATGTACAACCAGGCAATGCAATATGCCCATAACATATGGTACCATCTTCATATCATAACATAGGCCGTTGGCCCGTTATGTATCTTATCATTTACACTTCATCATAATCATACTTGCATGCTTGTCATATCATAGATTTTAAGTGAAATCGCATATTTCATAAAATGTCGTGATACATGTTTCTTCACATAAAATCATTATTTTTCATAAATCTTTTGATGCATAATTCTTCACATAAAATCATGGCTTTTCACAAAATATTTTAATGCATAACTCTCACATAAAATCATGACTTTTCATAAATATTTTGATGCATAATTCTTTACGTAAAATCATAGATTTTCTTAATTCTATCATGACTTGGGTACATAAAAAGAGGCTTCCAATGGAGGGCTACATGCAATTATTTTTATAAAAGACATGCTGTTTATCGTGCATACGTGTAAGGGTATGATCATGCTACTTATCTTGTAGTGCTAATCTACTATTTTCAGGGCGCGACTGATTACCTATAAACATGCCATAAATTATCGTAAATTCCTAATTACTCACCTGCTTCATTATTAAAACCTAAAAAAAAAACTAGAATTCTCGGCATCCTAAAATTTTGTCACCCCTTAAATACTTTAATTTTTACAAAATTCCTCCAAAAATCTTACACAAGTAGATCCTAAAATCCCATTATTCCATATTTTGATCTTATAACTCTATCTGTGCAAGCACATGTTGGCCCCCACAATATACTAATATTAATGTTAAACCATATTCTAATATTCCTATATTCGTTGATTACTCTAAAAATATTTCAACCTTTCATGGGTCTAAGTGCTCGTAAATTCATATAGCATCCCAAAAATACAAACAAGCATAGCTGTGATACACTCCCAAAGACGAATGTGCAACCTCTACACTGAGTGTTGCCAGCTCATCTTCTAAATTCTAATATTATGATACAACCGTACCCGGTAAGAAAGAATAGAGAGAGATTGGCGTTAGGAGGGAGAGAGAAAGATCACTTACGGAGGAAGATCGGAGAGTTTGCCCGAGAGGTATAGAGGGAGAGTCACCGATGGAGAGGAAGAGGACGTGTGGCGTGGCTTTCAGCTTGGTTGTGAGGGTTGTTCTTGGCTACAGTGGGCTTGGGCGTAGTTGGGTGGTTTGTCGGTGGCTCAAGACTGGAGAGCCCAGTGCTCTGTTTGTAGGTGTGCAAAACAGGGGTGCGATTGGCTATCGTGTGTGGATTGTGGCGTGGAGAGGAAGGGGTGGTGCGACAGTGGTTGGCTTGGCTTTGGGGTGCTAGGGCACGGTTAGTGGTGTGAAACGGGACTGTTTGTGCAGTGGGTTTTACAGTGGCTGTGCGGAGGAGGGTTACGGTGAGGGCAGGTTTGGGGGGTGGGATGAGACACAAAATTCTCATCTCATCTCATAATTACACCTTTTTCAATTCTCCATAAAAAATATAATAAATAATTCAACTTTTTCAAATCCCAAAACAATAATAATACTAAAACATAATATTTTAAACGCTAAAACAAAACACAAAATTCTCATCTCACCTCCCAAACCTATCCTGAGTGTATTTTGACATTGGGAGAATGAGGAACTAAAGTGAGGGAGAGGCAGAAATCTAACATGGAGAGAGAGACTTATTGTGTAGTCTCGGCAAGGTGGCGGGGCTCCCGTCGTCGGCAGCGGGGGTGCAAGCAGGGGCTGGACTGGACTGGGTACATGGTGCTGAGGTGTGGAGGTGGCAGCCAGAATGGAGGCCGTGAGCTGTGAGGGAGGAAGGGATGGTGGGTGGTTTCTGGTGTGCTTAGTGTTCTGGTCATGACTGTAACGTGAGAAATGTGAGGTGCAGCTACTTCAAGTTTCATAGTGATTTTCACGCACAGCAGAGGGACTTTATATTGTTAGGTTTAAGACTTTTAACGTGAAGATGAATGTGGAATTGTAATCCTATTGGGAGAGCTCTATTAAGTGAATTCTAGTGGAAGTTTGAAACGTGCATGGTTGGAGTTTATAGAAAGTAGTTGGTTAGGAATTTTATTATGAAGAGGAATGTAGAATGGTAACTATGTTTGGAGTTGTACACTTTTACGGGCTTGGAGTTTATTATAAACAGAGACTTAATTCTCAAAGTCCAAATTAAACATAACTCGTCCAATAAAATTTTATGAGCTTTTAGAAAGGTCCGTGGCCTATCTAAAATAATCCAATAAACCTCAATTGGGCTTCTATAATTATTGGCCCATTAACCTAATTTAGGCCCAATGAAACTATCCATAATTTATCTCTAATAATATTGGATCGGGTCGTTACAATTTTAAAATCCAGTTGCTTGCTTAAATTGTCATCATGGATATTAGAAGGATCTCGAAGAATATACCAAAAAGGTATACTCTACTTGAAAGGTATTTCATAACATTGTGTGGGATTGAGCTACTTTCTTCCTTTCGTAATGTATATGAACCATTAAGAGTACTTGCAAATTTCTTTTATTAATTTCAATATAGAGCTACACTATCTTTTAAGGTTGATATTACTATCTTGGAGATCTTCACTCTTTGCACGTTTCACTAATTTATGCAAAGCAATCCAATGGTGCTTTGAAGGTGCCATTTATGCATACTTCTTGTTCGGTTAATATATAAAAAATAATATCATCTTTTGATTTTGCCTCTTGTAGGAGCATGCCGACCTCAGCTGCCCTTGATGTTGTAGCTAAACATTTGAATTTAAAATTTTTCGAGGTACATTTTGGCACAGTTTTAAGTTTGAATGTCTTCATCCTTTGTTGTTGGTCTCGATTATTATTTTTCCATTAATTTATAGGTACCGACTGGCTGGAAATTCTTTGGCAATCTAATGGATGCTGGGTTATGTTCAGTTTGTGGGGAAGAAAGTTTTGGAACCGGTTAGTATTTGGCATTTCCCTTTATCTAGTTAATTTTTTAATATTTGGGACTTTTAGAAACTTATACAATGTTGTTGCATTATCTTTTGTTTTGTCTGTGACAGGCTCAGACCATATACGTGAAAAGGATGGAATCTGGGCAGTTTTGGCTTGGCTATCCATTCTTGCTCACAAAAATAAGGAGAATCTTGGTGGTGAAAAGCTTGTGACTGTTGAAGATATAGTGCGCCAGCATTGGACTACTTATGGTCGCCACTATTACACTCGATATGACTATGAGGTGGGTTCTGTCCTATTTTAGCCATATGAAATCTTGGGGTTGTTTTCTAACTAGTTTAAATTGTTTCTTGAAGAACGTGGATGCAGGTGCGGCCAAGGAACTAATGGCATGTTTGGTCGAACTGCAATCTTCCCTTTCAGAAGTTAATGAGTATGTTCATTTTGCTACTTTAAAAATCGTTATTTCTGAGATTGTACGTACATGCTTCTCTAATGGTTACATCAAGTAGTGATAACACTATTTTAGCCAGAAAAGGGGGATGCTGATGTGGTCTCAGTGCTTTTATCATTTTCAGAATCCTGAACCCGTACTCAATCTCCATGGTTGCTGCATGTGAAGTATTTATGTATTCAAAATTGGTGCCTGCCTTTAGATCCTAAACTACATGATGTTAAGTACTTTAGATTCTAGCTGGTCTAAGCTGCAGTTCACTTGGCTAAAGGCTTTCATAACCTGTGCGTAGAAGATGTCCTAACAAGAGTCCTGGGTGGTTTTGTTGTTTGTTTGTTTGTTTACTAAGAAATGCTACAAGGAAGCCTTGCACCACACACCTCTACTTAACCAACATGGGATGTCATTTTTGCCATTCTATTTAACCACACATTTAAGCATTAAGATAGAAGGGCAAAAATGATACATCACATGTTAGTTAGGTGGAGGTGTGGTGTAAGGCTTCCATTTAGAATTTCTCTTTAATAGTTTGTTTTTTTTTTGTTTTGTTTCTGGCTCAAGCTATATGCCGCTCTTGTTACAGGTCGGTTTTCAAATTGAATGTTTCATTGTTAATGACCCGTCTTTCCTCTTACATGTAAATATCTCCCATTCATCATTGGCTGTGCTGATGTTTCTTGAGTCCACTTCTGATCTTTGTATAGAGATGTGTGCTGATTTTGAGATTACACAATTGTTTTATGTGAGCTGTGCTCTGTAGAGTATTGACCTACCGGCTTGAATACTGTACATATGAGCCAGAATGTTGTCACGACAGTTGGTACACTGGTGACACGTTTTTCTTATATTTACAGTCTCAGTCCAAAGAACAACCTCGGAAAATCATTCCATTGATATTAGTGGTCATACAATTGACTGAAACTTTGGCGTAGATTTCTGTTAAAACTATATTGTTTAGGTTCAAGATTTCAGTTAAAAATAAACAGTGAAACTTTTGTAAACAATGAATCTGCCGTAATTATATATGGTTAACGTTTACACGTCCATTTCATCCTTGACCTTGAATTAAGTATTATTTTTGGGGATAATATCCCAAAGTTATTCATCATAAAAGGTTCATGGTTCCTGTTGAAGATTTTTTACTGTTTGTTCATATAGGATTGTCAAAGGAATGCGCTCAGATGTGTCAAAAGTTGTCCATGCTGATGAATTTGAATATAAAGATCCCATTGATGGCTCCGTTTCAAAGCACCAGGGCATTCGATATTTATTTGAAGATGGATCCCGATTGGTAACTTGACTCGTACTGCTACCATTTATAATTCTATTTTTTTTAATGACATGGATTCCCACCAAGGTAGGGTTCTTTGGACCTATCCTTGTAGCTTTGGATATGTGACCCTATTTACCAGAATCGTGCATTCAGTAGTCCAGGAAAACTCCTAGTGCCAAATCTAACCCAAAATTTCTGAGTTTACAACTCATCCCGAGCCTGCCCTTTGAGCACTAAGTTGCACCCCGACGGATTCTGTTCGTTTATTACCTCATCAGAAGAAACATTTTAATTACTAGCTGTGGTAAACATTGTGTTGAGTTTTTAGGGGTGCATTGACTGACAGACTTCCACTATGGGCTTTCAAAATATTTTTAGGAAATCGAGATGGTCTTTTCTTGTAAATAAATGATAGTTTACTAGGATCACAGGTCTTTGTTAGTTGATACCTTGTTTCTTATAGACACTATTGCACTGTAGCTCTCTAAACTTATTTGTTCTTGTCTTAATCAAAAGCAATGGTGGAAATAGTTGCAATGTTGCTTTCAACACTAATTCATGTTTTACCTTCCTATGCACATGCAGATTTTCCGCCTTTCAGGCACTGGCTCGGAGGGGGCAACAATTCGTCTATACATTGAGCAATATGAGAAGGATCCCTCAAAAATTAACCGAGATTCTCAAGAAGCACTTGCTCCTCTTGTGAGATATCCCTAATTCATACCTGATTATCCTATGCTCTGTACTATTATTTGCGCTGACCCTAATCCATACAATTACAGGTTGAGGTTGCTCTGAAGCTTTCCAAGATGCAGGAATTCACTGGCCGAACTGCACCTACTGTTATTACATAGATGCACTCAGTGCCATTGTAAGCGGTTGCAGTTCCTTTTACATTTCGAAAACTTCTCTGTAACTCTCATACTTCTCACTAGTTGGATGATGGACTCAAAATACACTATGCAATATCTTTTTTGATCCTTAAAATAATATGAACGTTCTATTACATTGTCCCTATCTCAATATTTCGAGCTTTACATTTCTACATGTTTTGTTGAACTCAGTATTCTTTTTTTCTTTTTTTTTTTGTGGGGGGATGATGTGAATCATGTTATAGTTTGGGTCAAGTGTCAGTAGCTTTCCTGGACCTATCGGGCTAGAGGTTGACGTTGGAGAGAGAGAGAGTCAGAGAGATTGATCTTTTTGGAACGCAAAAGTTGAGGATGGAATGCAAACACAAGTCTATTTTCTTGAGTAATAAAAACCAAAGAAATAAAGCACAAAATGTGGACAGAGAATCATGACGACTCTCTTCACGCCAGAAGATTCTGTGTCCCTACGATGGGTTCTCGACGAGAGAGAGAGAGAGAGAGAGAGAGCTCTCACATTTCGAAGTCGGGGCTGAACCACTTGCATGCCGGCTCCGTGTGGTCCATTCCTTGGTTCAATCTCTAAATTAAACCTTACTTCTAACTATCAGTGGTTCTTTTCAAAAGGGGAAATGCTAATTCGGGACCCAAAATGTGTACCGAATGAGATTTTTTTTTTTTTTTATCAAATAATTAAAAAAATATATTTTAATGATGTGATTTTTTTATTTTTTTAAAAAATATTTATGATGATTAAAAGAATATATGAAAAAAAAAATGATCTATTCGGGACACATTCTGGGTCCCTAATTCGGGACCCATAGCAGTTCCCTTTCAAAAGTTTGGTGTTCCATACTTGCTCTTTGGATCAGAGCCGTCTTGAACCAGTCTTTGGAAGGGAATATAAAGAAGTGAATAGTAGGAGGTTGGGGATGTTGGGAGAATAGTAGGTGGTTGCGTAGATATATTTTATAAAAAATATATGGGCTTGGATATGTTTAACAAGAAAAGTTTTAAGACAAAATAAGGTGGGACATATCCCTTGGGTTTGGACATTTTATAAATTGGCTCATCCTTTAAGAAGTTTCAAACTGGTCTTTTAGGTTAGGCTGATATTTCAAATTGGATCCTCCGTCAAATCTGATCTGTTAGTTCAGTGATGGAAGATGCTGTTGTGGCACATAATTGTCACTTCAGAGCCAATTAGAATTGAATATGTGTTATATTGATACACAATCAGCTTATAAAAAAGATTAGAAAATGCACTATCAACACAAAAAATTAAGAAAAAGAATAGGGGCAGTGGCGTGGCCTGGGTGGCCACTACTTTGAGTTGTCCGATTGCCTAAGAGATGATCCTTGTGTTGAGAAAAAATAACACCACACTACACCCACAAACAACGATAATGAGACAGATAGTGAAATAATAAATGCAGAAATACAGGAATCAATCACACAACACAAGATTTACGTGATTTGAAAACGTGCCTACATTCACGGAGCTGCATGAGGTTTTATTTAGAGGAGATTTACAACACACAATGAGTTACAAGAGTTTCTCTCTACTTACAATCTCAACTCTCTCTCTCTCTCGCTCTCTCTAGGGCCTTTGTCTACAAGAATGCTCACAAAAACGCCGTTTGTCCTCTCTTTGTTCTCAATATATTGCTCATTCAACAAATAACATAACATATATATACCCATGGCACCAGAAACCCTAAGGTGGCAAACTTTTGGATTATTCGCTCGAGCGGAGTGTCGAGCGAACTCTATATCCAACATTTGCTCGAGCGGCCTATTGAGTAAGCCTCGAGCGAACTCTTTGTCTGGTGTTCACTCAAGCCAACCATTGAGTGCACTTAGAGCGAACTCTCATGTTGAGTTTCGCTTAAGCCCACTCTTGCGTGCGCCTCGAAAGAACAATCTATCTGAGCTTCGCTTAAGCACTGAGTCAAGCAAACAATCTGCCTAGCGCTTCTCAGCTCACAAAACCAGGCTCCATAACCCTACAATCTCCTACTTAGAGATTGGTTCACTCACGTGCTAGCCACTGTCTCTAGCACAAGTCCTATCACCTCAGTAGCTCATAGCTCCCATCATCAAGCTAAAAGATGAACTAAAGTCGAGCACAACTTCAACCTGTCAGGTACATTGCCCTCAGTCAACACATCTATTGGGCGACTTACAGCTTCCACTTCACTGGGATATATGGTCTTGCACTGACCCTTGCGCACATAAGAGAACCTGTTACTAAGGTCCCCCTCTCTGATTTGGGTGACCGATCCCACCTTTTGCTTCCAACATGTTCTATCTTCAGTCAACGTGCCCATCTCTTGTGCAGTTTTTGCTTCCTCCCTTGATGGAAGTCCAATTAGCTTCTCATCTAAGGCCCATTTGATGGATCTCCCTTCTAGCAAAATCTCACCGTTATTCGTGGTTCACCACCTTTAGTAAGCAGGATATAATTTAAGGTAGGTGAATGCCACTCTCGAGGTCTGGTCGTCTTGGAAACCCTGCTAGCAGCAACTGAAGGTGTAGACAATCTTGGATCAACAGATGCTCTATCCTTGTCTTTCACACATTTGCTCTGTATCGTGGTCTTTGGAGATTTTCTCAGGTATACAGATACATGAGGAACATCAAAACTGACTCCATTTTACTTCCCCATTTGATTCGCTTGACCAAGCCTGCTTTACCACAAATCTATATTTTCCTGCACATCACTGGACCCTGATGTTAAATTCAATGTATCATTTCTCTTACCACACACCAAGACCAACATGCCCTTTGTGACCTTCCACGCTTCTCTTGAAAACGCTACTAAATTACCGCTATTGTTAGGGGTGGGCAGCAGGGGCCTCGATCGCTCCGTCCCCGTGAGGCGGGGCAAATTACCTTGTCCATCGTTGCGGGGTGCAGGGGGACCCTGCTCGCATATGGGCCTTCAAGCGAAGGTGGGGGGCGGGATGGGGTGGAACCCCACCCCGCCCCGCTCCATTTATAATATATATATTAATTCTATATAATATATATAAGTCTCTCTCTCTCCGCATTTCTCGAGTCGCCGTCACAGATTTGCATCGCCGTCTCAACCTCAGCACTAGGCGAATGTAAGTAGGGCTCAATGGCTCACTCTCGAATCTCTTCGTGAATCACCCCATATATATATATATATATATATATATTTGTGGATGGAGATTGGAGGATGAGATTAAAGGAGAATGAGATTGTGAATTGTAGAGGATTTGATTGTGCATGTGGTTTTGTGAATTGCTTGATTGTGCTTAATGAATGTGTTGTGAAGTTGTGAATTATTGAATTGTTCATTGTTGTAGAGATTGGAGGGGCGGGGGGCGGATGGTTGGAGGTCCACCCCCGCACCCCCGTCAACGGACAAGGTACCCCACCTCATCATGGACAGGGGCGGAGCCCGGGGATAAAAATCCCAACCCTTGCCCATGTGGGGGCTGGATAGGGGTTGCCTAGCCCCGTAGGGGGCCGGTAGCCCCCTAGCTATTGTCAAGCTGTCCCATAAATATCATGTTTTTCTTCAGCTTTGGAATGTGTATGACTTGCTGTAAAGTCCACACGTTCCTGTTTGGGAGTATAATGCGCACATCTCCTACTCTCACTGCATGTAGTACTTCTTCAGTAGTTGTGTGCATCATACCAAAATCACCAACAACATAGTTCTGCATGATCTTTCGATGTGAAGTGGTATGTAATGAAGCCCCTGAATCCAACAACCAAACATCAATCAAACTGTGCACTGTAAGAAATAGAACATCTTGTATTTTTTCAGCCTTTGTATTCACTGCGTCATCCTCAGTTTTCTTTGTGGCCATCCCACTGCCCTTTTCTTTGTGATCATTTTTAAATTTATGTTTTTTAATATTTATGTTGACTATTTTTTTTTTAAAAACTTTTTATGAGTTAATTGTGTATAAATATGATATATGTTCTCTTCTGATTGATTATGACATGGTACAACATTTCCTGTTATTAATCTAATGGGGTTCTAATGGTGCGACCGGTTTAAAATATCAGT
>NC_049913.1:28113484-28196479 GCF_001411555.2 Juglans regia | reverse complement strand
AAATGGGAGTCATCTTCCACACAGCCTTGATCTGTGGTGTTCCAGTGATCCCTCTCCAGCTTGCTAACAGTTCCACCACCCTACCCGGCATTACCCAAGCTATTCCCATTTTGCTGAAGAAATAACTCCATATATCTCGAGTAAAATCACAATGTAAGAGTAGATGGTCTGTCGTTTCACCACTATTTCTGCACAAACAGCACCAGTTCGTGATGATAAGGCCACGACGTCTAAGATTATCTATGGTCATAATCTTTCCTAGAGCTGCTGTCCAAACAAAGAATGCTGCCTTGGTTGGTGCTTTACTCCTCCATATGATCTTCCATGGAAAATTATGCCTTTGTTGCATAGTAATAGAATCATAGAAAGAGCGTACCGAAAACTTCCCTTTCCTAGAAGGTCTCCATTCCAACAAATCCTCAGCTGTGGCCGCAATAGGAGTGCTGTACAGCAAGTTCAGAAACTCCACCAAACAAGTCACTTCCCAATCATTAGCATCCCGAGTAAGGCTAATATTCCACTCTTGTGAACCTTGATTAATTACCCGCAAATCAGCCACCATAGCTTCCTTCTCCCTTGCAATACTGAAAATTATGGGATAAGCCTCCTTCAAGGCCGTATCTCCCACCCACACATCCTTCCAAAAGCTAATCTTACTCCCATTCCCCAAACACAACCGAGTATGACTAGCAAAGGAGCACCAACCTTTCCGTATATACTTCCATAGCCCCACTCCATAAGACCCCCTACCTTCTTTAGAAACCCAACCCCCTCGTTCACTACCATACTTCATGTCAATCACCCCTTTCCATAAGGCTCCCCTCTCATTGTTATAACGCCACAACCATTTACCTAACAAAGCCTTATTAAAATCTCTCACATTCCTAACCCCCAAGCCACCATCCCTCAAAGGAGAACATACCTTTTCCCACCCCACCAAGTGGAATTTAAATTCATCTCCTATTCCACTCCATAAAAAGTCCCTTTGAATTTTCTCCATTCTAGTTGCAATACTTACAGGTAGAGGAAATAAAGATAGGAAGTATGTGGGGAGATTGGATAAAGTACTTTTGATAAGTGTGATACGCCCCCCTTTAGATAAATACAATCTTTTCCACCCGGCCAGCCTCCGCTCAAATTTTTCCAGCACCACCTCCCAAATTGTCTTAGCTTTGAAGGAAGCCCCTAACGGAAGTCCAAGGTACTTCATTGGCAACGAAGAAACCACACAACCCAATATGTCAGCCAACCCTCTGATATTGTTTACATCACCAACCGCAACCATCTCCGTCTTAGTAAGATTAATCTTCAACCCGGATACCGCTTAGAAACAAAGTAGGATGGCCTTCAAAGATTGAATATACCCTACATTTGCCTCACAAAATAGCAAGGTGTCATCTGCAAATAAAAGGTGAGAAATAATGGTAGACCCGTGGATATCTCCTACTGAGAAGCCAGAGAAAAAACCTCCCTCTACTGCAGCCGACACCATTCTACTTAGTGCCTCCATAACTAGAACAAACAAGAGGGGTGACAATGGATCACCTTGACGTAGTCCTCGCGAACTATTGAAGAACCCCACAGGGTCCCCATTTACCAAGACTGAGAAGCGAGCCGTTGACACACAATACCTTATCCATTTCGTCCATCTTTCCCCAAAACCACATCTCCCCAACATATAAATCAGAAAATCCCAATTAACGTGATCATAGGCCTTTTCCATATCTAATTTGCATATGATACCTGGAACTCCCGACTTGATCCTGCTATCCAAACATTCATTAGCTATAAGGACCGGGTCCAAAATTTGTCTCCCTTTCACAAAGGCATTTTGTGACTTAGAAATGATCTTCGTCATGACCGAACTCATCCTATTAGCAAGGACTTTTGAAAGTATCTTATAGACACTACCCACAAGACTAATCGGCCTATAATCTTGTACCTCTATTGCACCAGCTTTTTTAGGAACTAGAGCAATAAAAGTAGCATTTAAGCTTTTCTCAAATTTGCCATAAGTGAAGAATTCCTGAAAAACCAACATTACATCCTCCCTCACCACTTCCCAACAAGATTGGAAAAAAGCCATATTGAAACCATCCGGACCTGGAGCTTTATCTTTACTCATTTTCCTGATTACTTGTTGTACCTCTTCCTCTTCAAAAGGTCTTTCCAACCAGGCCGAACTATTTTGATCAATGGCCTCAAAGGCTAGACCATCTATAGTAGGCCTCCAGGTCTGAGATTCCGACAATAAATGTTCGAAATGGGCAGCCACATACTCCTTTATCACAACCTGATCTGAGGATGTACCAACATCTGTATTCAAGGACTCAATGGAATTGAACCTCCTATGTGCATTAGCAACTCGGTGAAAAAACTTTGTGCATTTATCCCCCTCCCGAAGCCACAATGCCCTTGACTTTTGCCTCCACGAGATCTCCTCCATTAGAGTCAGATGTTCAAGTTCAGAAACTACTTGATCTTTTCGGTTGTTCACATCTTCTACACCCTCCAAGCTTTGTAATTCTTGAAATAAGCTCTTCTTCTGTATAGTTACATCCCCAAAGACCTGTTCATTCCATTTCTTCAAATCCTTCTTCAAAGCTTTCAACTTTCCAGCCAATACATTGCTCGGATTACCCTCAAAGTCGTATGAATTCCACCATTGTCTAATCAAGTCCACAAACCCCTCCGTTTTTAACCACATATTCTCAAACTTGAACGGCCTTCTACCCCCTTGAATGCCACCACAATCTAACAAAACAGGGAAATGATCTGAACATATCCTTGAGAGCCTTTTCTGGCTTAAGTCTGGATATTGTAGCTCCCACGAGGGAGAAATGAGGAATCTGTCTAGTCTTGACCAAGCTTGATAATTAGACCAAGTATAATCACCTCCCATTAGAGGTATATCCATCAAATCTAACTCAAAAATGAAATCCGAGAAATCCACCATAGCTTGATTTTGTCTTCCCCCCCCTGATCTTTCACTGATAAATCTTGTCACATTAAAATCTCCTCCAATACACCAAGGAGCCTCCCACCAAGAGCTTAAGCCAGCTAGCTCATCCCAAAGCAACCTCCTCTCACTGTGTAAGTTAGGGCCATATACCCCGGCAAACGCCCATACGAAGCCATCCTCAATATTTTTATACAAGCACCCCACCGAATATTCTCCCACAAACTCATCAATACTCTCCACCACCCTCTTATCCCACATCACCAACACTCCACCCGAGGCCCCTTTCGAAGGTAAGTATGCCCAATCTACAAATTGACAACTCCAAATACTCCGAATAATTCTTCTATTAATAAGCTTCAACTTTGTTTCCTACAAGCAAATGATGTCCAACTTCCAATGCCTTAATAATGCTCTTATTCGAAGGCGTTTATTAATTTCATTCAGTCCCCTAACATTCCAACTCAGAATTTTTGGCTTCATTTATCAACTGTTCCAGCCCTCCCCTTGTTTCTACTACGACTTGCACTTCCCTCCTTTCCATCGTAATTAATGGACCATGTCAACCTCTTCAACTCCCTCTCCCTTTTTGACCCTGCACCTTGATGTCCTGCCTCCATGGCTATAATCAATGCCTTGAACTGCTCTTCATAGCCTTCACACGAGATTCCCATACAACTTTTCAATTCTTCTACCTTTTTCAACACCCAATCAGAAGACACACTAGGAGGGATCATACTTATAGGGGTAGGATCCTCTCCTACTGACTCCTCCCCCTCTTTAGAGTTTACACAATGATCATAAAGCATCAACTGCTGCCCTTCTTCTAACTTCCCCTTGTCTGACTTACCCCCACACACCATAGTCTCACCGTGGATCGAAACTGCCCCCCCGCACTCCAGGGCAGCAAAAGGATCTCCTCGGGCTCCCTCCAGAGGCTCACTGTGAACCATCTCTGACTCCCACCACCTTAGTTGTACTTGACCCAAGTGTGACAGGTCCAGAAGGCTCGCCGGAATAGTCTGAGACAACCCACTCAGCGATAGCCCTCCCTGAGCACCCCCCGAACTTTCCACTTCCACAATACGTAGATCCTCTGCGTCGATTTCCCCCTCCTCCTCTTCTGGCGGCCGTAAGACCACCGACGGACCACCACCTGAGTCGCCGGAGGTGGTCGGCCCTTTCTGTGTCAGACCCGACTCATAACTCGGGCCCGAAACAAGCGTATCGGGTACCACTGGTTCACCCGATACACTGCCCGAAATCGGGCCTCTCGGCTTCCAGACCTTACGTGGGCTTCTGCTTGGGCCCAGCCCAGTAGCTATCTTCTTCCCCTTCCAGTCTTCTTCATGGCCCACGACGGTCTTCTTTCCAAACTGATCCCAGCACAATTCTTCTTCCCGTATGCAACCTTCCTCCTCTGCTGGAACAACTTTCCTCTTATCATTACTTGGACCACAGCCCACAACCAGTCCCAAGCCCATTCGTCTTTTCTCCTCTGCACACTGTAACAACCCATTGATATTCCGTTGCAACAAATCAATCTGACATTTCATCTCCTGTAGTGCACGCAACTCTTTTTCCTCAAACAAACCGACAGCCACTCTATCACCTTTCTCTCGAGTCTGCACCCTCTCATAAGTGGCAGCCCTCCTTTGCAAACCTGCTCCACCTCCTGAGCTTGTCAAGATGTCAGAACTATGGCCTCCTTTTGTACTGTCCTTGTATAGCAGTGCCTCCCGATATGACCGAAATGGTGGTTGTTGTGGTGGCTGAAACACAGGACCACCTGTCCATGCAACCTCCCTCATAGTCTCCCCCATCTTCCTCCACCCCCTTCCCTCCCTATCTTCTGGTATGAATAAGAAGTTCCGATACCCACCTCCACCATATTCCATCAATGCCATGAAGGAACCTCTTGAGTTGTGACGCCTCTGTGCAACATAGCCCCTATCTCCTTCCCTATGGGCAGAATAAAAGTCCTTCCTCACAGTCTTCAAGCAATCCTCCAACGCTTTGATGAACCACCATGCCGTGCCTATCCCCAGTCTAATCTCTTTCACCACCTTCCATCCTTTCTCAATCAAATAAACAAACCTCCCATCCCTTACTATCACGAAAACTTTAGATTCAATGAGAATCTGCTTCATAGTACCCATAACTCACTATAATCAAACACTAACTACCACTACATACACCAGAAAATCACCAGAAGAAAAAACTAGGATTTTTCTCCATTAGTGGTTTTGGTAGTACGGAGAGAAATAAAGTTAGAGCCCCTTCTATAGCAATTTATAACAAACAAGTGGGAAAGTTAATTGCTTGTATTGAATCATTAAAATTAACAATTACTAATTTAGTAGTATTAAGTTATGTGTAGTTTATAAGTTATAACTACTAACAATTGTTCTATATCTATGATTACACTATCATTTTTCGATATCTACATTTGTTACATACTACTATATTAGAATCTAGATAATAGATTAATAGTCTTACAATATATACATTATTACATGATACATGACTCACTATTAGTTAGTCAAGTTTCACCTTAACATATGTAATATGTATGATAGTAATACTATAATGTGTAGTGTGTACATATAATTGATTATTAATCTATTAATATTATTATTTAACAATTATCACATTGATTATTAGTCTATTATTATTTTTGAATCTAATTATATAAATTCTATACTAATATCTAACTTATTTTTATAGTAGACCTATTTCTAGTGTCTAATTACATGTTATTATATTTTAGTAAATTAGTATTATGTGTTGTAACTTATTATACTAGACTTATTTCTATAGTAGTGTCTACTTATCAAGAAAAACAATTTCTATGCTAGTGTCTAAAGTATCTAATTACATGTTATTATACAATAGTATTACATGTTATTATTATACTATAGTGTCTAATTACATATTATAATAGGAGAAATGATAGTTACAGTCGTGAGTGCGCAAGTGCCGTGCAATCATTTTAAAAAAAGTGAATAAATGCGGGATCCACATGAAAAGAAATTAATTTTTTAATGGTAAACTATACTCTTTTTTAAAGTGACTGCATGGCGCTTACGCACTTCACGACTGTATGTAGCATTACTTTTATAATAGTGTCTAACTTATTTCTAACTTAATTATTTACTAAACTTATTTTAGTGTCTAATTACGTGTTATTATATTATGTATGGTAGTAATACTATCATGTTTAAATATACTAAACTGTTATTAGTCTATTTATTATAGTACGAGTATATTATTTTATAATAATTAGTTCATACTAGTATATTTGAATTTATCTATATAAGTTCTAGTTATATAACTATACTAGTATATATGATCAATATATAGATTGTCAAATTGGTCTAAATGTCCTTTCCATAGGGTTTGCTTTCAATATATATAAGAGAGGTTACACAATTGTTGCCAGATTTCCAGCGCCTAATCTGCTATACAAGGTATGTATTTACATCCTACCAGACAGTCTAGCTAGGAAGGAAAGTATTTATCTAGAAATGAAAGTATTACTAAAAATACAATAATT
The DNA here is from genome assembly GCF_001411555.2 of Juglans regia. Classification (NCBI taxonomy): domain Eukaryota; kingdom Viridiplantae; phylum Streptophyta; class Magnoliopsida; order Fagales; family Juglandaceae; genus Juglans; species Juglans regia. The sequence continues at coordinate 28,189,964 of NC_049913.1, read as the reverse complement.
GACTACTTATAAAAAAAAAAAATACAATAATTGACTCTAAATCATCTCTCCATAACATCCCCCTCAAATTGAAGCTGGGAGATCTAGAAGCATCAATTTGTCCATCAAGAACTGATGTTGATGTCGAGGAAGAGTTTTAGTGAAGATGTTAGCTGTTTGAAGTGTAGTGGAAATGTGAGGAAGAGTAATCACATGCTTGTCAAAAGCTTCACGGATGGAATGACAATCAACTTCGATGTGTTTCATACGCTCATGAAAAACAGGATTAGCAGTGATCTGAATTGCACTGATATTATCAGCATGGAGAGGAGTGGAATGGAGCTGAGGAAATCCAAGTTCACCCAATAACCCACGAAGCCATGTGATCTCAAAGCAAGCGGAAGACATAGCACGATACTCCGACTCGGTAAAAGACTTGGAAACTATCTTGTTTCCTACTCGTCCAAGAAATAAGTGCATTGCCAAAGAACATACACCACCTTGTAACAAAGTGATGAGTATCCACACAACCAGCCCAATCAACATCACTAAAGCCGTAAAAGCAGACACAATCATCTGTTGTACCATTGCTGGTGTGAGAACAGATGAATCAGAGTTTATGGTGGGGGCTGCAGAAGAAGAGGACTGAATAGAAGCCTGAAAAGCTTGGGATTGACGATTATGAGGCCGCACTTGACAATCTTTGATGATATGACCTTCTTTCTTGCAGTAGTTACAAACTTTCTTAGGGCAATTGCGGGCAATATGGCCAAACTCCTTGCAACTGAAACACTGCAACTTATTCCTCCCTCTCTCTTGTGCTGCATAGGCTATAGTAACAGTTTCATAAGTCATACATATATGAGTGGAGAGCCGTTGTTCTTCACGCAATAAGTTTCCCAAACAAATATCTAAAGAAGGAACCGGATTACGGTTCAATAAGCCAGCCCGGACAAGTTCAAATTCAGTCTGCAGCTTCATCAAGAATTGGCCGCATTAACTCTCAGCATGAACCACTTGAAGAGCCGCTTGTGTCGCCAGGGGAACCTTAGCATTAACAATTGCAGAATACTCGCTCCAGAGATTAATAAAACCAGAATAAAATTGTTCAATGGCCAAATTACCTTGACTGTAATTACCAATTTCCAACTCCAATTGGAACTTCCGAGCACTGTGATCTTGGTGATAAATACGGTAGCGATAGTCCCACATAGCCTGGATGGTAGCAAAACAACGAAAATTGGTCACAACATGGGGCTCAATCGTCCCCAATAGCCAAGAGACCACCTTAGCATCCTTGACCTCCCATTGTGCAAATTCCTTTTCATCGGTGGGAACTTTAGCAGAGCTATCAATATGATTAGATAATTCTTTTCATTTCAAAAACATCTTAAACTGAAATTCCTAAGTAGGAATTTTTTTTCCAGTAAAGCGAACTATAGTATTCTCAATAGACATGATGAAAGACACGTAAAAAATAGTAGCAAATCCAACCAAAGAAACCAAAATAGACAGATGGCCCAAAAAAAGAGACAACCCACAAGAAACCAAGGCACGGTAAGTAAAACCCACAGATGGCCCAATAGAACAGCCCAACAAATGTCAAAATAGATGGCCCACAAGAAAAACCTACGTAGAGATACCTGCTCAGGAAGTAAAAGTCTTAGTAGCAGCCATTGTTTTCTGCATCCAAATTGCACACATTACGTATCACACGAGCAGCCATTGATAATATAGAGATGAGGGAGATGATAAAGAGAGATCCGGCGAGAGAGAGAGAGAGAGCTGCTGATGAGAGAGAGAGACCGAGATGAGAGAGAGACGGTATGAGAGAGAGGAAGAGAGAAAGGGGAATTGGGAAAGGTCTGGTGCAAAAGGAAAAAAAAAAACTAAAGGAGTAGAAGCAGCCGCGTAGTGTGTGCAATGTGTGCACAGTTACAGTGGCTGCTCTGTAGCAATACTCGCCCAAGAAACAAAAGGCAACCAAAGTGCCCAAAGTGCTTGCCGAAACCAACAAATCACAACTGAAGTGGCCGATTGCCACGCAGCCACCCACAGACAACGCCGATGGCCACAGATGGTGCTGACAGCCACATAGCCACCCACAGACAGTGTCGACAAACACCACCGAGAACAACCAAAAAATGCCGACATACACCACAGACACCAAAAACGTCGAACCCACAACCGAGAACAACCATAGATGGCTCCAACTCCTCAACCGAGAACAACCAAAAGCAAGAAAATCTTGCAGAAACAAAGGAAAAAAAAAATTCCTCCTGTCACACACGAATGATTTAGACCGGAGAGATGAATATCAGAGTAGGAGCTCTGGTACCATGTCAAATTGGTCCGAATGCCCTTTCCAGAGGGTTTGCTTTCAATATATATGTAAGAGGTTACACAATTGTTGCCAGATTTCCAGTGCCTAATCTGCCATACAAGGTAAGTATTTACATCCTAATTGACAGTCTAGTTAGGAAGTAAAGTATTTATCTAGAGATGAAAGTATTACTAAAAATACAATAATTGACCCTAAATCCTATATCCGTAACATAGATAAATATATATTTTTATAACATATGTACAATATTGGAGTCGGTCTGGCGACACCTCCTACTCCGACGAAAAACGACAAAAAAATTCCTACTCCAACCTTGTTTTGTTAGAGTTGGATTCGAAGCCAAATTTTCAGATTTTTGCTCAGCCCTAACTGCATACATGGAATCTAGTCTTGTAACCCTTCAGCTTCAAACTAGTTTGGGATGGAAGTTTGTAGCACCACAGTAGCGGTTGGCCTTGAGCAATAAGAGTAAACCTATTAGGGTGCAACAGCATGCAGTGACAAAGGAACTAGGATGGAAGATGGAACATGATTTGGAGTGAGGGTAAACACTTGGGACAGGAAACGGAATTGGTTATAAAGGAGGCCAAAGATCAGAATTAGTAGGACTGACATCTAGAAAATATGGTGCAGACTCATTGAAGGTTGCATCAACACTGAAAAAGTAGCTAAAGAACAGAAGCCTAGCATCAATAGGTTTTTTGGGTCTGAGAATATTCAAGAAATGTACATTTCATAGTACATAGATTGTTATAACCAAACACATTCAAATGCTTTAGACAGCATAGGAAAAGGAGGATGAAACAGAACAGAGGGGTTGTACCATCTAATACATGAAGACATACAAAAAATTAGAACACATGCAAATAAGTACAACATTATAATCTTGGGGGTGAAACACTTGAGGTTTGATGAACAACGCCTTTTTTCACTAAAATGGGAAGCAAAAGGAGAAGATTCATTTTCCTTAACTTTTTTTGTCCAATCTTGTATGCAAGATTGTATATAGGAAGGTGGGGAATGGGGTCCCACATTGCTTGGGAGGGAAAAGTTCAAGCTCTTTACAATGATTCCAATTGGCTCCGATTGTAACCTTGACTAATCTTTTTGGAGGTTAGGCTCAGTTGTAGTTTGGGCCTTCCTTATTGAGAATGATGAATTGGCTTGACGAGGACATCAATGATTTAAAGAGGGAGATTGTAATACCCTTGATGGTGTATAGGAGATAGTGAATGGGATCCCATATTTGCTTGGGAGGGAGAAGTTCCAGCCATTTATACTGATTCTTGGAGCTGCAAGTATCACCATGACTAGCTGGGGTATAGGCTCATATGTGGCTAGGCCTTTGTTGGGTCTTACAAGCCTGAGTTTTAGTTTCTTTACAAAATATTTGAAAGATAGAAAACTGACCAGTTGGAACTTCAGAAAAAACAACCATGGAATTTGAGAACAAGGAGGAAGAGACACAAATTCAAGGTAATAAAGACCCCTAACGACTTATCAAAAAAATACAGACCCCCAACAATATGGCCCTGTTTACCAACATTTCATATAGTTGATGGATTGGGTCTTGCCTTGCTCCAATCCTCTTACATATTCACGAAAGTGTTATGCAAACTAAAACAACGCTCAAGAGTTCTAGTTGTCTTTCCGATAAATACTAAATTAAAAGAGTAGCCGGGAACTTGTAGAACAGATGATGATACTTATTTAAAAAAAAAAACAAACTTGTAGAATACACGATGAGCTTATATCAAGAGTAAGCTGACTGTTTCCAAAACCTTTAACTTTGGTTAGATAACTGTTATCAAAGTAACACTTTGAGGATGTTCAATGAAATGATAATCATATAAATTATTGGGCAAACCAATTATTTATTAGGAGGCACTTGAACAGAGGACCCATGGCTCGCAATTGGATGAGAGGAGACATGTTGGTTTCATACCTGAATGGCCAAGAGTGGTGGTGGATGAAGAAATGACCCGCTTAGTCGACAAGCTGAAAATATTCAATATTCATCCCTTGGCATGGTAATCATATCTGAATTTGAAAGCTGACCAGAATGAGAAAAGGGTCCAGATAATTATGAATATGATCTGACAAGAAGTCTGACTGGGAGGTTCAATGCCTTCACAACAATTGCCCCATATATCATGGCCGCCATTTGTACTACAACCTCCTAGACCAGCACGTGAACCGCTAGAACCAAAATGGGAACCCAATTGAAGCCACTATCCCCGAACAAAGTAATGCACAAGTCACACCACCCAGTCTTGCTATCCCCTGCACTTAAGCTCTTAAAGCAGAGTAGTAAATAACAATTAGTCAAGTAACTTCTTTAAAAATCATTGCTTCAGAGCTGTTAGAGGACATGGTTGTAATTAGTATAGTTCATGAGTATACAATGGTCATTTGTATGTAGTATGTATAGGATGTTGAATGTAAATGAAAATACGAATTCATTCTCTCTCTCGGTCGACTACATGGTATCAGAGCAAAGTGTAGTCAGTTAGTGGTGGTTGTGCGACGGAGCTAGTGGTGCTTGTGGTTGTGCGACGGAGTTAGTGGTGGTTGTGCGACGGCGCAGTGGTATCACCGTCGTTGTCTGTGGTGGTTATCGCCGGCGACGTCGTTGTCGTTGGTGGCTGGTATCTGTTTCAAGTTTTTCCGGTGACCTCAGGTGCCGTCTCCGGTACTGGACACCAGAATCAAGATCGCCGGCGTTTTCTGTGCACACCGGTGTGTCTCCCGTCGTCATCGGCTGCCGGAATCCCTGTTTATCGCCGGCGACGTCGACGTCTCGGAGTGGTTGGTGGCAGGTCTCTACTATCCTGTCCTCGACTACGTATGCCCCTAATCCGGAGTAAGGTCTTATTTCTATCCAGTATAACGTATGTTTGGTAACATGTATACGGTAAACTTATTCCTGTTTAGGATAAGTTATCCTCATTCGGGATAAGCTATTCCAGTTTAGGGTTAGTTTTTAAGCCGGTTCCGGAGATACCCGAAACGCACCCGATACAGGCCGAAACAACCCGGTATATACCCGAAACAGAGCGGTTCAGACCCGATACAGGCCGGTTCAGACCCGATACAGGCAGGTTCAGACCCGAAACAGGCCGATTTTGAACCGATACTTGCTTGTTTCGGCCGGTACAGGCTTGTTTTGACCAATACAGATCCGAAATTTGGGTTTTTAATCCCAATTTTTCATCCATATTTCATATGTTGTGTATTCTTGACTCCAAGTTGAATTGTTGTGATACTTTTCTCCATGACAACTAAATTTGAGTCAATGTCTCTTGCACCAAACATTAGTATGCCTATGACTTCGATGAAGTTAAATGGAAAAAACTATATGTTGTGGTCAAAATCTGTTGAAGTGTTTTTGAAAGGCAAGGGTCTTTGTCGTACTCACTTGATTGATCCAATGCCTAACTCAGCTAGTTCTACATTTGCTCAATGGGAGCAAGAAGATGCTCAAATACTGTCCCTAATGTTGACCAGTATTGAGCCTAATATTTGCACCAGCTTAATACATTTTGACACTGCTCAAGAGGTGTGGAAGCATCTCAAACAGATGTATTCAGGTGCTGGGAACATAACCCGTATTTATGAGTTGTGTCAGCAATTCTTTGGGTTGGAACAGGGTGCTTTGGGCCTAGAAGAATATTATTCTCAAGTGATAAGCATATGTGAAGAACTCAGAATGTATCAACCTATCACTTCTGATGTTTCAAGTATGCTAAAACAACGGGAAGATTTTAATGTTGTTCGGTTCCTTGTTGGATTAAAACCTGAGTATGAGTCAGTGCGTTCTCAAATTCTGGCAAGTCCACAACTTCCTCCATTTCCTGATGTGTTCTCTCGACTTCAGCGAGCCACATTATCTGGACAAGGATCTCAGTTTTCTTCAGATCAGAGTAATGAGAGATCCGCTTTAGCTGCCTCCTATGTTGCTCCCGGTGGGCGTGGAGGCCGGAGTGGTAGAGGTGCACGTGGGGGGCGTGATACCAGAGGTAATCGCACTCGAGGTACATTTGTATATGGGGACCAATCAACATTGTATCAAACAAGTTTCAGTATTTTGTTACATTTGTTGATGACTATTCTCGTATGACATGGTTGTTTTTAATGAAGGCACGATCTGAACTTCTTTCCATATTCAAAGTCTTTCGGAAAGAAATTAAAACTCAATTTAGACAAAAAGTTCAAGTTTTGCGTTCTGACAATGCTAAAGAATACAAATCTAGTGCCTTTGATACTTACTTAAGTAATAAAGGAATTGTTCATCAAACTTCATGCTCTTATACACCCCAACAGAATGGGGTGGCTGAACGCAAAAATCGGCATTTGTTAGATGTAACCAGAGCACTTTATTGCACATGCATGTTCCTAAACGTTTTTGGAGTGATGGTGTTCTTACTGCGTGTCACCTTATTAACCGTATGCCTTCGTCAGTCCTCGATGGTTCCTCCCCATTCTCCATCTTGTTCCCTTTGTCTCCACCTTTTTCTCTCCCTCCCAAAATCTTTGGGTGTGTTTGCTATGTTCATAACCTTGGCCCAGGCTTTGATAAGCTTGATCCACGTGCTACCAAGTGTTTCTTTGTTGGTTATTCTCGGACTCAAAAAGGATACCGCTGCTATAGTCCTACTCTTAGACGTTACTTTACTAGTGCTGATGTCACCTTTTTTGAGTCCATACCCTATTTCTCGACAACATCTTCAGTTGTTGAGTGTGATCCTCTACCATTACCTACTCTTACCCTTTCTCCTGCACACTCACCCACTTTTACCCAATCCTCCTCTATTCCTTCCCTTGTTCCTTTACAGGTGTACTCGCGTCGTGTGCGGCCCCCGGCTCCCATGCCTCCACCAATCTTGTCTCTATCTTCAGATCCTGAGTTACCTACTGCTTCAGACTCTCCACCTATTGCTCTCCGAAAAGGTACTCGTTCTTGTGTTACTCAACATCCGATTGCCAAATATGTCTCTTGTCATGCCTTATCTCCATCTTTTTCATGCTTTACTTCTCAACTTTCAAAACTTTCTGTTCCTAAGACAGTTCATGATGCTTTATCTGATTCGGAATGGAGGACAGCTATGAAAAATGAAATGAATGCTCTTCACCATAATGGGACATGGGATCTTGTTCCTCTACCACCTGGTAAACACCTTGTTGGTTGTAGATGGGTATATACAATCAAATTTCATTCTGATGGGTCTGTTGAACGTCTGAAAGCCCGCTTGGTTGCTAAGGGTTACACTCAAACTTATGGCATTGATTATGATGAGACTTTTTCCCCAGTTGCCAAAATTTCTTCTATTCGGGTATTGATCTCTCTTGCTGCTAACTTGGATTGGCCCTTATTTCAGTTGGATGTTAAAAATGCATTCCTCCATGGCGACTTAAATGAGGAAGTGTATATGGAGCAACCACCTGGGTTTGTTGCTCAGGGGGAGTATCGAGGTACTGTGTGCAAATTAAAAAAGGCATTATATGGTTTGAAACAATCTCCTCGAGCATGGTTTGGGAGGTTCTCTGATGCTGTATTAGCATTTGGTCTTCATAGATGCCAAACAGACCACTCGGTCTTTCACCTACACAGTGATGCAGGTCATATTTTGTTGGTTGTATATGTTGATGACATTGTAATTACTGGGAGTGACTCAGCTGGAATTGCTAGGCTGAAACAATTTTTACATGATCAGTTTCAGACAAAAGACTTGGGCAAACTTAGGTACTTTCTTGGAATTGAAGTCGGTAGATCTAAAAAAGGTATTAACCTATCTCAAAGAAAATATGTACTTGATCTTCTGGAAGAAACTGACATGTTAAGTGCACGACCTATTGACACTCCTATGGACCTAAATTGTAAACTCTTGAAAGATGAAGGTGAGTTGTTTGGAGATCTGGGTCGGTATCAAAGACTTGTTGGAAAATTGAATTATCTTACTATCACTAGACCTGATATCTCTTATGCAGTGAGTGTAGTGAGTCAATTTCTACAAGCGCCCAGGGTCTCACATTGGGATGCTGTAATCCATATTCTTCGTTATCTTAAGCGAGCTCCTGGCCTTGGACTATTGTATAGACCAAATGGACACCTTAGAATTGAAGCTTTTTCAGATGCTGATTGGGCTGGATCTCCTTCAGATAGAAGATCGACTACTGGATATTGTACCTTTGTAGGAGGTAACTTGGTTACATGGAAGAGTAAGAAGCAAACAGTAGTAGCTCGGTCTAGTGCAGAAGCCGAATACAGAGCAATGGCTCACACTACTAGTGAGCTAACATGGTTGCAACACTTTCTTCAAGAGATTGGGTTTCCAGCTCCTGTCCCTCTTCAGTTATTTTGTGATAACCAAGCTGCAGTGCATATTGCATCTAATCCTGTATTCCATGAGAGGACTAAACACATTGAGATTGATTGTCACTTCATTCGGGATAAGATACTAAGTGGTGACATTTCTACACCCTTTGTGAAGTCTGCTGATCAACTTGCAGATATGTTTACCAAACCATTGTGTTGTAGTCGGTTAAAGTTTATTTGTTCCAAGCTAGGTTTATATGATATATATGCCCCAGCTTGAGGGGGAGTGTTAGAGGACATGGTTGTAATTAGTATAGTTCATGAGTATACAATGGTCATTTGTATGTAGTATGTATAGGATGTTGAATGTAAATGAAAATACGAATTCATTCTCTCTCTCGGTCGACTACAAGAGCCAAGTATAAAAGATTCTATACTTTGAAATAAAACAAAACAAAATTTATCAAATATTGAAAAATTAAAAGAGAGTCAGTGGAATACTTGATAAAATTCTTCAAAGTCTTGTGCTAATAAAATAACTTTAAAAAAAATAATTAAAACATAAATAGCTAGGCCTCTGCCTTGTCACCCTGGCCAACTGCTGTCCTATAGCTCAAACCTCGTATAAATCATGATCTAGGAAGGTTGAAACATTTAAAACAAAAAAACGAGTCGAATACTAAGTAATAACACATCATACAGTAAACATAATATGAACATATGTTTTCCTTGAAAAACATTCGTACTCATGCTTATAAAACACAAACATGAAACATGTACTGTGCATGACTCTTTAAACTTGTCTTCTTCCACTTTCCATGATACTTTAGCTATTTGTATCATTTTTTCATGGTGTTTAATTTATACTAGGCTGTGATGGTATTATTTTAAATGCGTCTTACGGTACATTGTTTATTTATAATTTTTCTACATTTTTATCTGTCTTGATGATTGCATATTCACCGACATTTTTTCAAATAAGCTTCACAGGTATCCCACATTCTTTGATGATGTTGCAGCACGTTTACTTCCAGTTGTGCCCTTAATTGTTTATAGACTTATTGAGAATGATGCCACGGATCCAGCTGAAAGAATTCTAGCCATGTATTCCTCGTTTCTTGCTTTCCACCCCCTAAGATTTACATTTGTTCGTGACATACTTGCATATTTCTATGGTCATCTTCCTGGGAAGCTCATAGTCGGGATATTGAATGTACTTGATCTCAGCAAGGTAATGATATTCTTTCTATTTCATTTAGGTCCTTCAAAATTTAAGTCCGCCACCATCTTATTGACCTCCATTGTTGTTTCAGATACCTTATTCAGAGTCTTTCCCGCAGCTCATTAGTTCATCAAATCCTGTCATGTGCCCACCTATGGACTATTTCACTACTCTCTTATTGGGACTTGTGAATAATGTTATACCTCCACTACATAACAACTCCAGATTTGGATCAATGTGTGATCCCTCAGGGCGTACTCCATATAATAAGACTGCAGCAACTTCTCAGTCTGGGCTGGCAAATGCTTCTGAGGGCCAAAAGTCATTCTATCAAATTCAGGATCCTGGCACCTATACTCAGCTTGTTCTTGAAACTGCTGTTATAGAATTACTCTCTCTCCCTGTGTCTGCATCTCAGATTGTGTCTTCGCTGGTCCAGATAGTCGTCAATATACAGCCAACCCTAATTCAATCCAGCAATGGTCTACATGGAGCTCCAAATGGTGTTGGGCAAGCTTCAGTATTGCCTACATCCCCTTCAGGGGGAAGCACAGATTCCTTGAGTGCAGGCAGATCAACTCCTTTAGTTTCAGGAATTAATACCTCGAATATTGTTTCTCGAAGTGGTTATACTTGCCAACAACTGTCTTGCTTACTGATACAAGCTTGTGGTCTCCTACTTGCTCAGCTCCCCCCTGAATTTCACTTGCAACTTTATGCGGAGGCATCACGTATAATAAAAGAGAGTTGGTGGCTCACGGATGGGAAGAGGTCACTGGGGGAACTAGACTCTGCTGTTGGCTATGCTTTGTTGGATCCAACATGGGCTGCTCAAGACAATACCTCAACAGCTATTGGTATGCTTAGTATATGATTGTATAATTGCTATTTACTGATAAGCAACATATGTTTGTTTGCATGAGCTTTTGTGATTTTTTCGTTTGAATTTCATTTATTTTTATTGGTCATTGGAAAATGAAATCTCACATTATTTCCAATATTCAAAATGCTCCAAGTCTTAGTTTTTGTAAACGATTTTGCATTTGGCCCTTATAGCTTTGTTATCGGGTAATTTGGTCAATCCCAGGTGATTGCTGACATTAAATAATTTGTGATGTAAATAACTAGTGATTAACTGGAGGCTTTCGATAGGATAAGTATCCTGTCAATTGTAAAGTTGCAATCCTTAAGAGCAATTAGTACAGCCATTTTACTTTATATGCTGTGCTAGATATACGTGGGATTTCAAGTACAATTCTGCACTCATCCTCGATTATCACCTCCAAAAAGGAATTGTCTTCATTGTGATATGTTAAACAAAAATCCTTTTTAGAAAAACTATAATTGTAGTTGGAAAAACCTTTAAATTTTTCAACTTGTTTAGTTGTTTTTATATCCAGAATTTCAACTTGAATGTTTCAAGTGAAAGATAGCAGAGTGTGGGGCCTGCTCAGTTGCATTAGTTCCACCTGATGTTTGCCTACCACAGCAGGGTCCTCCAAGGAGAAATATCCATTCAGTCACCCCGGTATTCTTACTTGCTTGGGAAGTAAACCTGAAGTAATTGCGTGTTTTAATCTATGTGCAGCAATTTCTCTTAGTATGTTCTGTCCTGTAATTTGGAGACTGGGTTCCGAACAATTCTTAACGTTGCTAAAGATTCTTTTACTTGCATGATTCTAGTCTTCTAGAGCTTCTTTCAATTTATGCAAAGAGAGTAATCTTCAGCCATTTCAGGGCTTTTGCTGATTAATGATGATCAACCTTTATGTGTTTTGTTTGTACCATCTGATTGGGTTGAATTGAGCCTTAGAACTGGAATTTCTGAATTCAAGTCCAATTCCAGTATTTGAGCCATGGTTACAAATATTTGTGGCAAGATATTGTTCTTTACACTCTTTCTAGTTGCCACTAGCTATTTTTTGCTTACCTCACTTTTATTGCCCGTTCATTTTTTATGACAAGGAATCCTAGAGACCGTGCAAGACTTTCACCACCCATTCATCAATGTCAAAATGTAAATCCTAGGTTCAGTAGAGGCATTACCAGTTTGCTCTAGTGTAAGCTACTCATCAATCATTAATGGTAGGAAACTGAAGGAATTTTACAATTCTCAAAGAAAGGAATTACTTTCTTTCTCGGCGGAATTTTTTTCTTTTGTTGAATGGTCCTTCATGTTCATTTAAAGAAAGCTTTAATAATATTATGTAAGAAAATATATAGATAAATGTAAGCTATTTAGAAAGCTAAACTTGGTGGTAATGTAGGTAATTCATAACCATGTTGTTTTTCTACTCAAGTCAATTTTTGCAATTCGAACCTCTCTGCTTTTATTATTTGGAATTACATGCATGATCTTCTACATTATGCATTTCAGACTGGGAAGTGTGATCATGTTATTCTTTTACAGGTAATACGGTTGCCCTTCTGCATTCTTTTTTCACTAACCTCCCACAGGAATGGCTAGAAGGGACCCATGTCATCATTAAGCATCTCAGACCAGTGACATCAGTCGCAATGTTGAGAATAGCATTTCGTATAATGGGCCCATTGCTCCCAAGACTTGCCAATGCTCATAGTCTCTTCAATAAGGTACAGTGAGTAATTTGTTGCTACTGTTTATTTAAAGGCTTTCTTGGAAAACAGCATGTACTTTGTAAAGAATAGGGTTCACATAGAAAAGGTGAGGAAGAAGGTTATGCTTCCTTCTTGTCAACGTTCTAGTATATAGGGATCATAGTTGACCTAATATTTATTACAAAAGATCCCCCCATATACTTTCCTTACTAGAAATATTCTTCATAACACTTCCCCTCAAGCTGTAGCATAAATATCATATAAGCCCAGGTTGGAAGAAACAAGCAAACGAAAAGCATCAAAAATGAAAAATAAAAAAGCATGCTTTAATACTCCCCTCATGCTGGGACAACTTTCAGCCCAAGATACAAAGAGACAGATACAAACACATGAGCAAAATAGTGCACTGAACCAAACATAAAATTCTATAACCGGTTGAAAACTAGTCGGAAAAGCACAATGGGGTTTTTATGGAAGTCCGTATAAAGACTTCCTCAATCTGCACACCTTCCCCTTGCCTTCTTTGCCTTCAAATCCTGGTGGTAGATCCATAAAAACTTCCTCCTCTAGGTCTCCATTTAAGAAGGCATTCTTCACATCTAATTGATATAAGGGCCAGTTTGAATGGACTACTAGGGATAGTAACACATGGATTGAGTTCATCTTGGCTATAGGAGCAAAAGTTTCCTGGTAGTCAATTCCATATGTTTGAGTGAACCCCTTTGCCACAAGTCTTGCTTTATATCTCTCTATACTACCATCAGCCTTGAATTTGACTGTAAATACCCATTTAACAGCCCACAGTCTTCTTCCCCTTTGGTAGATCACCAATTTCCCAAGTGCCATTAGCAATTAGTGCATTCATCTCTTCTTTAACATCCAATCTCCATTCCGGGTGATCCAAGGCTTCCTGAATGGTTTTTGGAATAAACAAGTGAGAAATATTGGATGTAAAGGCCTTATGAGTATCAGAAAGTCTATGATAGTATAGATGTTTGGCAATAGGATGTGTGGTGTAGGTTCTAACTCCTTTCCTAAGGGCTATAGGTAAGTCTAGATCAGCAGAATTGTCTTTAAAAGGAGCAGGAGTGGAAGAGTTACCTGGTGTATTGGAAGGACTAACTTGTAAAGGTGATGATGATTGGCTTTTCTCCGGATTGGAAGAAGGATTTCTATTATTTTGATGATCTCTTCTTCTAGTATAAACACGAAGTTCAGATGAGGTAATATCTGGTAGTATTTCTCCCCCTGGTTATGAATCACTTATGCCTTGTACAGGTAGACTAGGAATTCCATTATTTTCACTAGATAAATTTTCTATTTCCTGACCTTTTAAAGGAGTATGGATATTCATGTCAATGTCAATGAAAACATTAGGAAAAAGATTAGAAGTTTGCCAGAACTCATATTCACTTTTCTCTTTCTCCCCCCGAAGATAGTTATGGCTAAAGTAAGGCTGTTTTTCAAGGAAAAAGACATCCATACTGATGTGAGTTTTCTTTGTAATAGGGTTAAAACATTTGTACCCTCTCTTATTAGGAGCATATCCGAGGAAAACACATTTTTCTGCCCTAGGGTCAAGTTTGGACCGAAGATGGGTTGGTATATGAACAAAAACAGTGCACCCAAAAACTTTTAGTTGTAAATCTGATGTTACTCGACAAGTAGGGTAAAGGTCCTTTAGGCAGGCTAAAGGAGTGATGTATTTTAAAACTCGAGTAGGCATCCTATTAATGAGATAACAGGCAGTCAAAATAGCATCACCCCATAAATATTTAGGAACATGCATAGAAAACATGAGGGCACGTGCAACCTCTAATAAGTGACGATTTTTCCTCTCCGCAATATCATTTTGTTGTGGGGTGTCACGACAAGTAGATTGATGTTGAACACCTTTTGCTGACAAAAAAGTTCCTAAGCTTTTGTTAAAGTATTCAGTACCATTATCACTTCTAAGAATACTGATTTGTGTTTGGAACTGATTTTCAACCATATGATAAAAATCCTTGAATAATTTTTCAACTTCAGATTTATCACTCATCAAATACACCCAACACAACCGTGTATGATTGTCAATAAATGTCACAAACCATTTTTTTCCAGATGCAGTAGTGATTTCGGAGGGACCCCAAACATCACTATGAATTAAATAAAAAGGTTTTGAAGCACAATAACCTTCTGATTGATAAGTGTTCCGATGGCTCTTAGATAAATGACAAGTATCACAATGAAGAGAGTTGCAATCAACAATTTTAAATAAGCTGGGAAACAAATGTTTTAGATAGAGAAAATTAGGATGTCCAAGTCTAAGGTGCCAAAGCATTATTTGTTCTAGTACAGGCATTGAACTAGTACTACTATTACTCAAACCTTGAGCTTGTTTAATGTTGAATAGGGTCTCATCAAAATAATAGAGTCCATCAATCATTCTAGCACTGCCAATCATCCTCCCCGAGAGTTGGTCCTGAAATTCACAATGGGAATCAAAGAATATGACACTGCAGTTAGAATCCCTTGAGTTTACTAACAGACAGCAAATTGCAAGCAAGTTTAGGAACATGAAGGACAGATTTTAGTTCAATTTTGTCAGAGATTTGGACAGAACCTGTTCCTGCAATGGATGAGAAACTTCCATCTGCAATTCTGACTTTTTTATTACCAGGACAAGGGTAATAAGATTGAAAAAATTGTGAAGTACTAGTCATATAGTCGGATGCACCAGAATCAATAATCCATGGTGCAAGAGTTAAGCCACAAGAGTAGGTACTAGGGGTATCACCTGTTTGGGCCAAGGAACCAATAGGAGGACCGGATGTAGGAGTGGATTTCAGCAATTGAAGAAGATGATCCACATGCTCAGCACTTAGGAAATTAGCCTTTGCTTCATTGACTCTAGGGGCTATATAGTTGCTGCCAGAGGTTCCAGATTTGCTGCTCTTCCAGTTTGCAGGCTTTCCATGGAGTTTCCAGCAAGTCTCTCTAGTGTGGCGTGGTTTATTGCAATAATCACACCATACCCGAGGCTTATCTTCAAACCTCCTTTGGTTAGAATAGGACCGCTGTGCAGAAATATTGGCAGTGGACAAATCTGTGCTAGTAGCACAATAAGGAGCAGGATTGGCAACAACTAAAGCAGAGTTCTCCTCAGTTTCATCCTCCTTTTTTTTCATCATGACATTCCGACGACAATCTTCTCTTCGCACCTTAGAAAATACCTCTCCAAGTGGAGGTAATGGCTGTCTCCCTAGAATCCTTCCCCTAACTTCATCAAATTCATCATTAAGTCCAGCCAAGAATTTAAAAATTCTGGCATTCTCTACCATCTTCTTATTATGATTGCAATCATCAGAATTTTTCCGTTCATAATCATTAAAGAAGCTAAATCCTGCCAAAGTCCCTTAAGAACATTGAAATACCTGGTCACACTGCCTTCTCCTTGGTGAGTATTGCTGATTTTCTGCTGCAATTCATATATCTGAGAGTAATTTCCAAGGTCAGAATACATCTTATTAACATTGTCCCAGAGCTCCTTTGTAGTCGAATAGCACATGTAGTTGGCACTAATTTCTTCATCCATAGCATTCACAAGCCATGCCATCACCATGGAATTTTCTGCATCCCATATAACATAGGATGGGTCTGTTTTCTCGGGCTCCTTGGTTTCACCAGTCAAGTACCCTATCTTCCCTCTCCCTCGAATATACATCCTGACTGATTGTGACCAGCGTAGGAAGTTTGCCTCATTCAGTCGTATGTTTGTGATTTGGACAGTAGGGTTCAGAATGGGTAGGTTTTGGTTCTGGTTTGCTTTTGGATTTGGCCTCGTTTGAAGTATCAACTATTTGTAAAAGGCTTGACAGCAACAGAAAAGAAAGGCAAAGAAGAAGAAGGAAGAAAAACCAAGATATTAGGGGCTGATTTGAGCCGCCAGAGGGAATAGGGTTTTTAGATGAATCAGAAAAGGAATCTTGCTCTGATACCATCTAGAATGAGAGAGTAATTTGTAGGAATTATTCTCATTGAAATTCGAAATATAGGTACAAGGCAGTATATATAGATCACAGCTGAAGAGAAAAAATGAAAGAATAAAGTAGGAAAGAATAAATTAAATACTAACTTCTAAGGAAACTAAATCTCCTAGAATATTCACACATTTACACCCAATATCTCCTAGAATACAGCAGAGTTGACTAGGCAGATTTTGGAAACTTTCCAACATGTACTTACAAAAAACAAGAAAATCAACACCACACCATCCAGAGAAGCTGTTTATGCTTTGACAGCTACCCTTGGGGAAATTCGTAATAGATTGGTGTTGTATGTGCAAGAGAAGTGGGGAGTCCATTGATCGTCTTCATCTTCATTATGATTGCAAGCACATTGTGGAATGATTTCTTCAGGCGTGTGGGAATGGCTTTGGTAATGCCTAGAATTATTGCGGAGCTCTTTTTTCTGGAAGAAGGCTAGGAGCCTTGGTAGCAGCCTGCAGATTGCAACAATATGGAAGATGGTCCACATTTGTCTATGTCATTGTATTTGGAATGAGAGAAACAATAGAACCTTCGAGGATCGTGAGTGGAGACGAAGGAGCTAAAAACTTTCTTTATCGACACCCTTTTCCTTTGGACTGTATCTGTAAACTTTCATGTACTGAATCTGCATGCATGTTTAGTATTTTTTTCACCTTCTAGATAGGTTTTTCTCTAATATACTCTTTGTGTACTTGAGTTGTGCTTTTATGCCTATCAATAAATATCTATTAGTTCAGAAAAAATCAATGGAATCAACCAAATCAGAAGACAACCGGCCGAAAATGAGCTGAAACAACACGAACCCGGTAGTATGAGTCACTACTTGTGGGTTGCTCCGATGGATATCAGTTTGAACCAAATATGTCTTGGGATGATCCGAACAGGAAAGAAAACACTGGAGGTTGCTAGAAACCACATCTACAGTCTCCAGAGGCCACGGGAACTGCCCAAAAACCACTATGATAGCTGGAGACCACAAGAGACACCGGTAAACACCATAAAATTCACCAGAAAACTCATAACACCACCAATTCTTCACCACTGCAATCCCCAACAACCCAACCAAGATCATTGGGCCCCTGTACACACCATATACTACCAAAGAAAACATCAACCAATGTAACAACACACCATTAGTGATTTTTTTCTCATGCCACAGCTCTCCTCCACAACACAACACAGTTCTAGTGATTTTGGGGTTATAGCACAGATCTGACTAGCGCTTCCTGCAAGTTGTTATATATGGTATCAAAGCTAGGTTGTAAGGCCAAGCATGTGATACTAGAGTATTGTATGACATGGCCCTAATGAGGACGTCAGGAATTTAAGGGAGTTTGTAACACCTTGTCCCACATTGAGAATATGAATAACCCCTCGGGGTTGGCTCAAGTGGTAATGGCATTGGGCTTGGGAGTATGCTCCCCCTGGGTCTAAGGTTCAAATCTCCTTAGGTGCAAACAATCTCTAGGGCCATTGGGCTGAAAGATTTTCCCCTTGAATTACCCAAGATGCACTTGCGGGAAACTCCTTGCCGAGGGCCTATGCACCACTGGGATTAGTCGGGATGTTGTTCTCGGACACCCGGTGCCAATCAAAAAAACATTGAGAATATGAATGATCCACGTAGAATTTGTTGGTTATAAAGGTATTCATGAGTACAAACTACTAAGTCCCACATTGGCTACATATTAGCTGAAACTGGGCTTTATAAAGTGATTATAGGGAAGCTTTAAATTGCTAGTCTGTTTGGGATATAGCACAGATGTCACTAGTGCCTTCTCTAAGTCGTTACAAAACTATACCAAATTCTTGCACCATTTATTTTGAGTTGTTAAAACTAAAAATCAGAGCCACTAGGATGGATTTGAATATCCAGGGATCTAGAAGCCAGTTGCAGATTTAAATGGGGTGGCCCTGGTCCAAACAAAAATTTTGAAATTCATTTGTCTCCTTAATTTTTTAATAAATGTATAAAAATAATTATACATGTCCCTTGAAAAAACAATCCCCATTATCCTCCCAAGATTTCTTTAAAATATGAATTTTCCCCTTTGTTCTTTTTATACATTTACAACAAATGGTATTTTACCGATAAAATAAAAACATTTACAATAAATGTATTATTATCCCTAATTTGTAATCTTTTTGCTACAATAAACATGTACTACATATTCCTAGATTGAAATGTTGATGGATATTTTTTGTTTGATTTATGTTTATAATATTATGCAAAGCACATTATACATTATGATAATTCTATATATACACACTAAATTTCCATCCTGCCAGCATCCACCCCCCAAAAAAAAAAGAAGGTATCTGCCTCTGCTTGAAAGTTCCATCCTGCCAGCATCCACTCCAAATTTCTAACTAAAACCTCAATACTTTACTACACACCAATAGAACTTTAAGGGCCTTATATTGATGAAGCATATAATTCTTACTAAAACGTTTGAGGTTTCCTATGTAATGTAGAAGAAAGACCCTTTTCACTAATCTGTAGAACTCATTTCGTTGTATAAGCTGCTTGAGCAGTGAATTTGCACTTTGAGGGTTAGTCCTTTTGGGGGACGGTGGTTTTCATGATTGTTTTAGTTTAATACACATTCTGAAACAAAGGATTGTCGCTCTCCCTACAGAAATCTCTCTTTTGCCTCTCCTCCCTGCCTCCATCAGGGGAAGACGGAAAATGGGGCTTCGCCGGCCCGCTTGGCGGACACTTGGGGGACCTTGAAGTGGTGTTTCCACTGTAGGGGAAGCCTGAGTGTGTTCACAGGAAGGTTTCTCCCGGCCTCTATTGAATCTCTAACTTACCGTAGAGTAGGGAGAAGCGATGATCCTTTGTTGTAGAGATCGAGTTATGAGTTTTGTGTTCAACCCCTCCTCAAGGGAGGATGAGCGCAGCAATATTATAGAGTAATGTGCACCTTACCCATGATACTCCGCTCAAAACCCAATTCAAAAGCCAAGCTCAAAATGCATTGATTTCGAGTTAAAATAAATCCTAGTGATACTCCTTTCTGAATTCTTCCCTGAATTCAACATCCTCTCTTGTCTTCTCCTGCTTTTCCCTACTTCCGGTATATCATTTATCTGCCCCACTTTCTTTTTCCAAGTGCACCCTTTTAGTGTTATAAAACCTTTTACCCCATTAGGGCAGGGAAATGCATCTGGACAAGGAAGCAATGAAGGATGAAAACGTTATGTTTTCTTAACCACAGAGAGTTTAGAACCTGTGGTGATGTATATAGATCTTTGCCAGTGAAAGATTGTCCTATTATTGAATGAATGTTACAGTTTTGAAATCAATAGCAATTTGTCATACCAATCAGGAAAGAGACGCTCTACATACTAAATTTGATTTGATTCCATCTTCCTAGGTATCATTATGGATATAGCATGTGTGAAAATGCTTTAATGCATTGAGGGCCTATAGTAACTGTAATTGGTGACCTTTTTAAAGTCTGAAGCTCCAGAGGTTGAAGGAAAGTGTATCATTGAAAAGCCTTTGAAGATTTAAACAATATCCAAGGACATCATGTGAGATTAGTATAACTGAAAGATAGAAAACTTTTGAGTTTAACACCTTGTTCATATAGGACGTCTGCATACCATTTACACAAATGGGTTGGAATTGTTGATTTCAGGAAAATATATTCTAAGAAATATTTTGTAACACCCCATCCCCCTAGGGTTAAGAATAACGTCACTTTTAGAAAATCTAGGGGAACTGGTGTGCAACTAACTTTGACTATAAAAATTTTCTTAATGAAGCGCCAGGTACAAAAGATTTCATAAAAAATAAAGACATTCTTTATTAAAATACTGAAAACATACAAGAGTCTATGGAATCACTTATTAAAATCAATCAAGCCTCATGGGCTTAACGAAATAACTTGTTAAACTGAAAATCATAAAATCGAGCATGTCATAAAATATCTAGGCTTCTGCCTTACTTCCCTGGGCCAAGTCCTATCTTGTAGCTCCATCCTTGTAAAGATCTTTGCCTAGGGTGGTTAAAACATACAAAAATGAGTCGAATACTCAATATACACACCATACAATAAACATAATATAAACAAAAGGGTTCCTGGAAAGGGTAGTGATAGAGTTACTACCCTTTTACTACCCATTTACTACTTATAGTGTATTTGTTTTGTTATCATTTTCTTTTAAATATTTTTTTAACATCCTTAATAATTAAGAAAAAATTAAAAAATATATATAATTTTACTAATAGTCACTTCCTTAACCATTAAGTAAAATAAAAAAAAAAAAAAAATCAAATACAAAAAAAGTAGTAAATGAGTAGTAGGAGGGTAGTAGCTCTAATATTTTCCTCCTGGAAAACATGCATACTCATAGTTACATACGTAAGTAATATGAACATGAACCTGATCTGTGCATGAAATGCCTTGTCTTTCACTTGACATAGGCCGGTACCCACTATTGACCTCCGTGAGTTTGGGTTAGCGAATCTTAAAAGATTTCAATTCCGCCCGTGGCCGCGGGTTTGGGAATCCATACATAAGGAGACAACATTGGGTGCATTACCAGCATGCACATCCAGATAACGCAATATGCCCCTTAAACATATGATACCGTTTTCATATCATAACATAGGCCATTATGTATCTTAACAGTCATACTCCATAATCATACATGCATACTTTCTTGTCATATCTTGCTTTATCATATCATAGATTTCAAATGAAATCGTAATCTTTCATATGTTGTGATACATGTTTCCTCACATAAAATCATAACCTTTCATAAATATTTTGATGCATAGCTCTTCACATAAAACCATGACTTTTCATAAATATTTTGATGCATAGCTTTTCACATAAAAACATGGGTTTCCATAATTATTTTGATTCATAACTCTTCACATAAAATCATGGTTTTTCATAAAATATCTTGATACATTTGTCATGCAACTAACATGAAACCTATGCACAGAATCATGGCATTTATAAATTTATCATAGCAGTCGAAAACCATTTCCTTCATGACTTGGGTATGTAAAAGGAAAATTCTATACACCATACTACCATCACACTTTCGTCCTATTGAGTAAGATTTGGCACATTTATCACTATTAAATGATCATTTATTGCATGCTTCTTTATCATCTAATGGTGATGAATGAGCCATATACTACTTAGTATGATCAAAATAAGATGAGAATGTGGTGTATAACATTACTCTATGTAAAAAGGGGCTTTCAATGGAGGGTGTACATGCATAATATTTTTATAAAAGACGTGTTGTTTATCGTACATACGTGTAACAGTGTAAGGGTATGATCATGCTACTTACCTCGTAGCGTCAATCCAATATTTCAAGGGCAAAGTTGTTTAGCTATAAAATAGGCAAGTAACTTACGTAAATTTCTAATTAAACATGTAATTCATAATTAAAACCCTAAATACATTAAAAGGGCCTATGTTTTCTTAAAGCCTAAAATCATCATAACCCTAAAGCATTGTCACTTCCCAAATAATTTGATTAACACATAATTTCTCCAAATAATCACGTGATTAACCTCTAAAAATATTATCAAGCCCAAGCATTTGATCTCTTGATTTTCATCATCAAACATGTCACCATAAATAATTTCTCCATGACATCGTCATTAACACCCGAGTACCATAACGCTCATCCTAAAGCATAGCAACCTCTAATGTATGTTAATCATCTCAAAACCTTAAGATATAGCCCATGAACTTTCCCCCACGCAAACTGTAGCGTTGTTGTGCAAATTAACAATGCTTCTCAAACAAAGGGATAGAGAGGTAGAGAGCTTACGGTTCAGTGGAGGGTGAACGTGATATGGCTAAGTGGGTGACCTCCAGCATAAAGGTGGTTGGGAGAGTGACAAAAAACACTAAAATGAGAGAGAGAGAGAGAGAGAGAGAGAGATAGATAAACCGAGGGCTGTTAGGGTGGTCCAATGGTGGAGTAGCCTGTGTTACATGGTCTTCAACACTGGTGCAATGAGCACAGCAGAAAACGGATGAATCTCGGTAGTGCTGTGCGTTGGGTTGCATCCGACTGCCGGCCAGGCAGTTTGTGGTGGAGCTTCCATCGTCGGCAGTGCAAGTACAGTGGCTGATTTTAGGTGCTCCGTTTTTGGGTGGCTAAAACAGGGGCCTTTCGTTGGCTGTTTACGGTACTGCGTGGGGCTGATTTCCGCAGCGATTGGCGGTTATGGACGGCACAGATATCTATGGGCTGGGTGATGCAGGTTCGAAGCAGTATGGAGGGGCTTGCAGTTGCTGTAGCAGTGGGTCTTGGACTAGTTCTCCTCCAAACTGAGGCTGGCGTGTGGTGAACCAGGCAAGGTGCTGCGGCTAGGACAAAGGAGGCTAATGGTTGTTGCTGTGAGGAGTGCGACGGGGCTGGGTGTGGGCTTTGGTGGAGACGGCAGCAACATGAGACTTGGCAGAAAGGTGGGTTGACGGCAACCCTAGCAGCACCTGGAATTTCTCTACGTGGATGAGGGGGTCGGACTGTGCGTGAATGTATATACTTACGTATATAATATATATACTGTTGTCGTGAACCCTAGTGTATTTGCAGATGAAGACGTTCATGGGCTTAGAGTTTATAAACAAACCGGGCCTTGGTTCTCATGGGTTTGGGTCCATTTCATGGCCAAGCATTCAATAAATTCCAACAAGCCTGGTTTTGAGTCCAAACTATGCCCAACTCATCCAATAAATATTTTTGGACTTTTAAATTAATTCTTCGGTCTAATACCAATTAAATAGGGTCTACGTGGTCTAGAAATATTAACTGGGCTTTAACCTAATTATTAAGCCCAATAAAATCCCATAATCCACCATAATAATTTATGGGCCCATAGCTAATTCAAAATTATCCAATAAATCTCAATTGGGCTTCCATCAATATTGGCCCACTAATACCATCCAAAATCATCCACTAAACCTTAACGGCCCTTAAAATAAAATTATCCATATTTCATCCCTAATAATATTGGATCAGATCGTTCATATTTGATCGGGAAATTTGGGATTAAAAGACTGATTGATGCATCATTTCTTAGCACTGAAGCTGGATGGTCAAAGTAAGGGAATATTCAACTCCTTTTTCTGTTGTAAGTCATGGACAGTGAGTCTTATAACCCACAACCCAAACTTGTGAGTTCTACGAAAAGGAGAAAAGGGAAGGGTGAGAATCATCATTTGATACACCAAAAACTGCAGTGGGATGCAAAGAGCTTTGACCCTATTCTGATGTGTGTACCCCCACCTCTCTTATCAAAGAAAGTGTAAACTACGCTAGTTGAGGAGTCTTAGGAATAGCCTCCCAATTATTTTCACATATATGCAATGTAGAAAGAGGTATTCATGTGTTTCGGGGGCTGGGGACATAGGGGACACAATAGGATATCTTCCTTGATGGTAGAGTGGTGTGTGTGGTGCTCACAACTTTAACACTCACCAGCAAGATTTTCCATGCACAGAGCTAGAGTCATGCAAGGAATTTTTTTTTTTTTTCTTTTAGATAGCCAGTTAGATTCATCAAGTGGTCCTGAGATGTGAATTTGTACACTGATTTGAATGAGAAGAGGCCTTTGAGGTCAGGGAGGTAGATTTAAGGAATCTTTTGTTGGATTAGGACGGCAGATTTGAAGGATGCTGGATGCAGTTGGAGGATAAAAATGGAATGGATGAGGTTCTCTTTCCAACAGTGGGTGTAGGGATCAATTAGGTTAAAGCCCAGTTAATATTTCCTGCCATAGAACCCTCTCCAATTGGTAAAGAGGATTCTATTGACAGTGTGGGGTGCAGAATTATAGAAACTGAGGATCTTGAGTCCTGACAGCCTCAAATTTAAGTAGATGAGGCCGGGGGGGGGGGGTGCAAATACCTCATTCGTGGAGAGCAAGGGGGATAGTATGAGGCAATCACATTAGAGGCAGGTGTAGGACAGTGGCCATAGGAAAAAGGAGACACCAGTGGTCATTTGCTTAGCCCGTATCAAGGTATTCCCAAATATTTGTTGAGCCCAATCTTTTGTTTGTCCAAGTAAAGGGTTGCCAGAGAAACCTAGGTCATTAGAACATTACTAGTGTTAAGGAGATCAAACCAGAGCATGAGGAAATGGACATTCTCGAAGCCTCCAGCAAGGATGGTGCTGCACAACCAAATGATGTAGACCTAGGTGGCAATAGAATACTCTAGAATTATTCTTGTAACCAATTCTGTTAACTGGAATATTCTACTGAGATTTAAAAGCTCTTTAAATACCTTGTGATCTATCATATTCGAGAGGTAGAAAAATATTTCTCCTCTGCATGATGAATGAAATTTCCTACAATTGAGGCCTTCCTTCATACACCTTTCGTGCCCTTTATTTCTCCGCTTTAACATGGTACCAGAGCTACCAAAGACCCTCGTCTGTTTCCTTTCCAGTAATAAAAAATGGATCTTGGCAACTCCTCTGAAAAAACCCACCAAAAACTCACCACCACTTCCTCCCAATACCGCTGCCATCATCAACTCTGTCACACATTTTGTCACCATCAAGCTTACCATTGGCAATTACTTGTTATGGAAAGCACAGCTTGTTCCTTTCCTCAAATGCCATCAACTGTTTGGCCATGTCGATGGCACCACTCCCATGCCCTCCCCTACACTGGACGGCCAGCCTAACCCAGCATATACCAGATGGATCCTTCAAGACCAACTCATTATATCGGCCATCAACTCCTCTCTTTCTGATCAGGTTCTTGCCCAAGTTCTTGAGTGCTCAACCTCACACGAGGTTTGGTCTACTCTTCACAGTCTATTTGCTGCCCAATCTTCTGCTCATATCATGCAAACTCAATACCAATTAGCTACCCTCAAAAAAGGATCCGAGACCATTACAAAATACTATCACAAAGCCAAAACACTTTTTGCTTCCCTCAGTGTCGCCGGCCAGCCTCTTTCATCCTCTGAATTTTCTATTTACCTCTTAGCTGGATTAGGCACTGATTATGATTCTCTAGTGACATCCCTCACCACCAGACCAAATCCTTTATCCCCTCAACAGATTTATAGCTACCTTCTCAACCACGAATCTTGGCTTGCCCATCAAACCTAGCATCTCATCTCAAATAGTTCACTATCAGCCAATACCACCATCACCAAATCTCAAATCTTCCTTCTCCCCATCACCTTCAACTCGAGGCCAAGGATTTCGTGGGTTTCGCCGTTGCCAAGGGGCTGGTATTGGCAGCTCAAATTTTTTCTCAAACAAACTTATTACATGGCCTGTGTCAAGTCTACCTTAAACCAGGCCACACGGCCTTATCTTGTTATCACAGGTTCAACCAAACGTATCAAGCCCCACCTCCACCTTCCTTGGCTGCTCATTTGACATCTCTACCCTCTCCCTCAATTCCCACTAATGCATGGTTTCCTGATACTACAACTACTAACCATTTTACTACAGATTTTGCCAATCTCAACTTAGACTCTGCAGCCTACAAAGGTCCACGTTAGCATCGGTGATGGCTCTACACTCCCCATCCACAACACTACCTCGGCTCACCTCCCTACATCATCTGGCAAATTTCTTCTTTGCCAACTCCTTCATGTTCCCTCTATTTCTCGCAATTTGTTGTTTGTCCGTCAATTTTGTATTGATAATTATGTATACTTCGAATTTCATGCCTCTTTTTTCTTGTGAAGGATTTGCATACCCAGGAGTTGGTTCTTCAGGGCACCGTTGAAAATGGATTGTATGTTTTTCCCACTGATGCTGCGGCCTCTTCCAAAAATACCTCACCGTAGGCTTGTATGGATGAACATACCACTCCTCAAATTTGGCATTCCCGACTTGGACATCCTTCCCCTTGAATTGCTTCCCTTACACTTTGACATTTTTAGCTTCCAGTGACTAGCGGCACAGCCTTATCCTCTTGTTCTGCCTGCTCTCAAGCAAAATCACATGCACTTCCTCGCCCACCTTCACCTTCACAATCTAATAAACCATTTGAACTTATTTTTCTTCATGTTTGGGGGCCGGCACTTGTGTTGTCTACACTTGGTTGACGATACTATCTTGCTATTGTAGATGATTTCACTAAATACATTTGGTTCTTTCTGCTTCAATCTAAATCTGATGTCTCCTGTGTATTTCTTGCCTTTTTACGTTATGTTAGTAATTGCTTTTCAACAAACATTATTTCGGTTCAATCAGATTGGGGAGGCGAATTTCGTCCTCTCTCCACCATTTTAAAATCTTTTGGAATTAATCATAGAATCATGTGTCCTTATTCTCATGCTCAAAATGGACGCATTGAACAGAGTCATCACCATGTTATTGAGATTGGGCTTTCACTTTTAGCCCATGCCTCTATTCCTTCCAAATATTGGTCTGCAGCTTTTCAAACAGTTGTTTTTCTAATTAACCACTTCACTCCTTAATAACATCTCTCGTTTTCAAAAGTTATTTCACCATTCTCCTTACTACAAGTTTTTCCGTACCTTTGGCTCAGCCTGTTGGCCTAATTTACGCCCCTTTAATAAACACAAAATGGACTTAAGGTCTCAACTCTGCATTTTTTATGGGATATTGTCCTGACCATAAGAGCTATAATTGCTTGCACATTCCTACGGGTTGTGTTTATATCTCTAGGGATGTCAAATTCGACGAGTTGCACTTCCCCTTTGCTTCTTAGCCCAATCTGTCCACTTCATCTCACACGGCCCCTAGTACAATCTCTCGTGGGCCACTTGTTGATCTCACTAACCTTCGGGCCCCTCTTTGCCACCCCATCTACACTTGAGTTCACATTAAACTCCCATCAAACCCTACCCGATCCCCTTTATTCTTCATCCTTGCCCATCTCTGCTCCCCAAGAATCCCCTTCTTCTTCCTCAGTGTCCTCTTCTCCCATACTCGGTTCCATGCCTTCCCTCCTTTCCGATGAACCACGGCCCCATATAACTCCTCGGCCCCTCCTAACTCACCCTATGGTCACCCGTCTGAAAGCCCACAAATCCTTTCCTCTACATCGATCCAATGGTACTATCCCCTGGCCTTCCTCTAAACCATCTCTCTCTCTCACAATTTCTCAGTCCTCCTCAGTTCCAGAAGAACCCATGTCATACACCGAGGCATCCAAGTACCCTGAGTGGCGCTTTGCCATGGATGTCGAGTTTCAAGCTCTTCTCCTCAACCGAACTTGGGATTTGGTACCATTATCTTCTCATCTCAATATTTTGGGTTCAAAATAGGTTCTTAAAACCAAACGACTTGCTGATGGCTCCCTTGAACGCCGCAAAGCACAGGTTGTGGCCAAGGGTTTTCATCAGCAAGCGGGCTTGGACTACACTGATACCTTTAGTCCGGTTGTAAAACTAGTCGCAATCCATCTCCTCCTCTCTCTTGTTGTTTCCTCTCACTGGCCACTGCATCAACTAGACATACAAAATGCATTTTTTCACGGGGATCTCGAAGAGGCTGTTTACATGCAACAACCTCCTAGCTTCGTCAATCCGGATCTCCCCACTCATGTCTGTAAGTTGAAAAGTCCATTTATGGACTTAAACAAGCCCCTAGTGCTTGGTTTTTAAAAACTGAGGGATCGACTGTTGACTCTTGGTTTTCAAAGTTCCGAATCAGATTCCTCATTTTTCATTCTTCACTCTGCCTCTATTTTTATTTATGTTTTAATTTACGTAGATGATATTATTGTTACTAGAACTAATGCCTCTATTGATTCAGATTTTATTGATGCACTTCGTGCTTATTTTCCTGTTAAGGATCTCGGGTCATTACATTTTTTCTTAGGCATTGAAGTCTGTTGTAATTCATCTAGTTTATTCTTGTCTCAATCCAAGTATATTTTTGATTTACTTGTTCGGACCAACATGCATAAGTCTAAACCTGGGTCTACCCCTATGTCCTCTTCCATTAAGCTTACTACCCTGAATGGACCTTCCTTTGAAGACCCTCAGTTATATCGTAGTGTCGTCGGTAGCCTGCAATATCTGGCTTTTACTCGACCTGACATTCATCAGTTCATGCACTGTCCTCGTGTCCCTCACTGGCAAACTGTCAGACTGTCAAACAAATCCTTTGTTATTTACGTCTCACTCAACGCTTTGACCTTCATTTCTCATCAGTCTCCTCTCCCACTCTCTCTGCCTACTCTGATGCTGACTGGGCTGGATGCCCTAATGACCACAAGTCAACAGGTGGCTTTTTTATTTACTTTGGATCCCATCTCATTTCTTGGGGCTCACTCTTCCACCGAGGCTGAGTATAAAGTTATTGCAAATACGGCTTGTGAAATTTTATGGTTGCAATCACTGTTGAAAGAGTTTGGAATTTTTCTTTTTGAGCCACCTACTCTATGGTATGATAATTTAGGTGCAACTTATCTATCTGTTAATCCTGTCATGCATTCTCGCACCAAACATGTTGAACTTGATTATCACTTTATTCGTGATTGGGTGGCTGCCATAGCTCTTCAAATTTCATTTGTGTCTAGCAAGGATCAGCTTGCAGATATCCTTACTAAACCACTGTCCACAACTCGGTTTAATATCTTTCTCTCAAGCCTCACTATCTGCCCAGTGCCGCTTGATTTGCGCGGGGCTGTTAAGGAGATCAAACCAGAGCATGAGGAAATGGACATTCTCGAAGCCTCCAGCACGTATGGCTGCACAACCGAATGATGTAGACCTAGGTGGCAAATAGAATACTCTAGAATTATTCTTGTAACCAATCTGTTAACTGGAATATTCTACTGAGATGTAAAAGCTCTTTAAATAGCTTGTAATCTGTTATATTCGAGAGGTAGAAAAATATTTCTCCTCTGCATGATGAATGAAATTTCCTACCATTGAGGCCTTCCTTCATACACCTTTCGTGCCCTTTATTTCTCAGCTTTAACAACTAGTAAAAAATTCTTTTAAGGCCAGCCATAGAGGATGAGGAAAATGGATTGCCACCCATTTTGATGGCCAGTTAATTGCATTGAAATCGCCAAGGTAGAGGTGAGGTTCGTCAAACTATATTTCTATTGTCAACAACTATTTCCGAAAGGACATTCTGGTGTACTACCTAGTGGATCCATACACAAGTAAGCAGCCGGGGCATTGGGGGGGTGCAGGAACCATTACATTCATGATGTGTTGACTCAGGAAAAGCACAGCAATCTCTTGTACCACCTGTGCAAAGTAACTAAGCTAAACACATTAATTCAGATTGACTTGGATGAGGAGAAAATCAAAATAGCAAATTAGATTCTCTAAATTTATATTGACTTCCACTTGTCAATTTTAAGGGGAACTGTTGCTTATATTCGTTTTCTTGTTGTATTGTTCAAATTGGGGATGCCTGTCATTGGTGTATCACCTTGGGTGTCTCGTTGGCCATCCTGTCTTTTATTGTATTCCACAGTACATTTTTTCTTTTTGGCTCCCCTTTATTGTGGTTCCATAAACATTCCATCCTTAGCAATGCGGCATCTCTTTTATTTGCTATTATTTTGATATAATATGAATAAATGAGATTATATTGGAGCAATTGGATAGTGTTTTTTATAAAAAAATAAAAAAAAAATAGAAACGTTAAAGCACATTGGAGTTAGGTTTCAGAACTTATCGTTTCCATATTGTTTAGGCCTGCTAATCATTCTCTCTGTTAATCATTTCCCTTTACCAATGGCAGTGCATAAAAGAAGTATGAATCTGATCTTTGTTTCTGAAAAGGATGTCCAAGCATGAGATCCATTTTCTATGAATGGGTTTCTCAGAATGTGTCATGTATATCGAAAAATGTTTTGATTTCCAATGCTTATTTTTCTGGCATGTCTTTCAGACACTCTCCTTACTTTTAAGCATACTGGTTGATGTCTTCGGAAGGAATTCACAGACATCAACTCCTGTAGAAGCATCAGAAATAGCAGATCTCATAGACTTCCTGTAAGTGTTAGGTTTTTAGTGCTTCAAACTTATCCTCCTGCAGAACAATGCTGGTATTCCGTTATTTCTATTGCCTCAAAGTTCTTACATGTTGCTTATCCAATGTTATTTTACAGCCATCATGTTATCCATTATGAAGGGCAGGGAGGGCCTGTGCAAGCTAACAGCAAACCTCGACCAGAGGTATTGGCTCTATGTGCGAGAGCATCAGAAAATTTACGTCCAGACGTACAGCATCTTCTGTCCCATCTAAAACCTGATGTAAATTCTTCCATCTATGCTGCTACTCATCCAAAGCTGGTCCAGAATCCATCATAAAATCTGGGTTTAATTGGCATGTTTCCAGTTTGCTGATCACTGAATGGTGCTGCTCTCTTGAGCGAAAATCATTATGTATAATTCGCTACATACTTGTTGGGATATGGGGCTCGAAACACTACAATTTGCCCCTTTGAAACACATAATATTGTATATCTTTAATAAGATTATTCTTGAATCTTGATAGGAAAAATATACACACTTCAGTGATCAAGTATGTAGTAGTATAGCTCATCAATTAATATTCAGTGTTGTTCTAAGGTAAGAAAAATTATATTTGCGAGTTCGTGCGGGAGTCCACACCCTAAGTTTCTCTTGCAAATCAAAATTTTCCATTTTAGCAATGTAGAGGCTATTTCCTCCATGCCAACTTTCTACTACTAAAAGATATGAATGTATATTGATTTTTTTTTTTTTATTTATTACTTTCTTTTGGAGGTTTTGGATTATGTATTGGAATGTATGTGCAGTGATCCATCTAAATTCGAGGCTAGCTAGCGTCCTTGGCAACACTTTGCATGAAATCTATACCAACTCCTTTTAACTGGGGCAAACTGAGCATTTGCGCAAGTCTTAATTCTTAACAAATCTCCCTTCAATTAACAAAGTAACAACTAATTCCATAACAGACTATTCTCGTCGGTCTTATAGTTATATACACAACAAAACAGCTAAGCCACGTTAGATGTCACACCATGTATAAAGCAGCAACCAACTCGGTCGGACGCACATATTCCACATGCAAATCTCTTACCTCAGCCTCATAAATCCCATCCGTCCATGTATATATCATGCACCATCTCGTCGTCTCTTTATTCTAACATTAACAACACTCCAACTACCACAAGGTTAATTGTGTCTACACGACATAATGCCGTTCCCTTATTCTAGCGTATCTAGGTCTATATAGAAACCAATGAAATCGGCCGTCATCGACGCGAACAGGCCATAGGGGTCCAGAACTGGCCTAACTAGTAGAAAACTGGTCAGCCGACAGTAGAGAATTAATGAAACCGACGTCGGCCGATTCAATCCCGGTTTGAACTAAATTCAAACCATCTAACCGGTCGATATATCTTAGGTAAAATTACGCCGTTTCATAAAAATATTATATATATCTTAAGTGAAACGGCATCGTTTTAGACTTATTGTTTACAAAAATAAAATAAAATGGAACAATGTCGTTTGATTTCATACACCAAACAGCGTCGTTTGGATTTAGGGTTTAATACCCCCCTCCTTCTTCTCCCGATTCATATTTTTTTCAGACTCTCTACTCTCCCACGCAGCACCGTCTACGACTTTGCCGCGCATCTCTCTTTCTCTCCTAGCTCACATAGTGACAATGCAACCAATCTCTCTCTCTCTCTCTCGTCGTGACATGAACTCTCTCGATACTATCTCTCATCGCGCACCAACATGACGTCGACGAATCGACCGGCGTCATGTCGAAACCAAGCAAGCTGATTTTCTCCCCCTTAACCAGCCGGTTTCGGGCGATTTTAACTATGTATGAAACTTGTCGGTTGCTCATCGGTTTTGGATCAAAACCAAATCGACACTGTCGGTTTTTACCCCTAAGCGTATCCATCAAATCACCAATGAATGAAGATTTTTTACTATTTGTAACCTAAATACTTTTTGCAATTGGAAGAGTGATAGACGTAATATGTAAATCATGCAGTATTAAATGCTGCTCGTGAGTAATATGGACTTCAACATGAAATATAAAGATATTGGGACATAAAATTGGAAGAAATCATGACAGGAACCCCCTTTTATTCATTCAACAAAGAGATTGGATGCTAACTTAACCCTTATTAGCTTCTTCCACTTTCAATAAAACCATGTCCCTATCTTCAATTCTCAAATCCAACATTTTCCTAATAATACAACATCCATTCACCTAAAACAACCTATTTTGACAAAACAAGATCCCCTTTTGCCATCCAAAGCTGTGGAAACTCAACAACTCTTTAGTTTGCTCGATCCGCCAATTGCCATGATGATTACCTTTCTTCTTGAAAGCATCCAATCAGGGCCTCCAGGGTTCCGGCTTGAAAACACCATGCGAGTCCACCACCTATGGAAGCTTTAACAAAGGCAAAGTTAGCTTTCTCTGGAGAAAGATTGAAGATAGGAGGTGGGTATGTGCATCTAACATGTAACAAACACTCTAATGTATTTGTGATGAACAATGGAAGGAAATGTAGGATGAAAGGGAATGCCTGAACTTTGAGGGTAGGCTCCTCCAGAAAGTGAATAGGTAGAGAGAGAGAATTATAGAAAGATAAAAGGAATCTTCATAGCATTTTTCAATAATCAGTCCGTCTGAAGACTTACAATGATATAGCACCACTCCATACCAGAAAGGAAACTACTCTTAAATCACTGACTGCCACTTATTTTAAAATAAAAGACACTATAGCTAACTGGGCTCACAGGCCCATTTATACTGACCCAACTAAAACAACTGAAACATAACCTAGCCCATGCACGTTATCAACAATGCATTAAGCCCTTTATTTCTTCTTGGCCCATGGTCCAACCTTCAGACTTCTCCCAAACCCTTCTCTTCTCATTTCTTCTTCATTTCGCATGTCCCATTTTCTTCTCCTCTTCGATGGTTATGTGACAAAGCCCCCTTCTTTAGATCACCTTGCCCACAAGGTGAGGGAAGGCGAGTTTGACCTCTGCGTATAGTTCCCACATTGCGTCATCCTCACTCATGTCATGCCATTGAACCAAGATCTCCACTTGAGGAAGATTTTTGACTTTGCGCACCCTTATGTCCAGCACTCTCTCAAGCTCTAGTTTGATGATCCCTCTCGGATCTACTGGTGGAAGAGTTGGAATGGCCACAACTTATTGACCCACTTACCTTTTCAACTGGGAAATGTGGAAAATGGGGTGAATGGATGAACTGGGGGGTAACCATAGCTTATCGGCTACCTCTCCGACACAGTGGGTGATCTGGAATGGCCCATAAAACCATGGAGACAACTTGAGGTTGCGGCGGCGTGCTACTGAAGTCTACCGGTATGGTTGCAAATGGAGGTATACCCATTAACCTATCTCAAAGATCTGTTCTTTCCTTTTCAAATCGACATATTTCTTCATGCATTCTTGTTCTTTTTGCAAATTATGCTTAAATAATTGCAACATCTGTTCTCTAGATCTTAAATTGGACTCCATAGCTTCTGTTTTGGCTAACCCAGGCATGTAATTGATTAGTTTAGGAAGGGGTAGCCATATAGAGCCTCAAAAGGGGTTACCCAAGTGGATGCGTGTTGATTGGTGTTGTACCAAAATTCTGCTAGAGGCACCCAGTGTGCCCAATCCCTTGGTCCATCCCCTGCAAAGCACCTTAAAAATTTTTCTAGGGTTTTATTAACTGTTTCTGACTGCCCATCTGTTTGGGGGTGATAAGCAGTACTAAAGGCTAATTCTACCCCTTGCAGCTTAAATAACTCTTGCCATAACAAGCTAGTAAAGGTGATGTCCCTATCAGAGACAATTGATTAGGGCATGCCATGTAGTTTTAGGATATTCTTGATGAATAAAGTGGTCACTGTTTTGGCAGTAAAGGGGTGAGCTAGGAGAATGAAATGAGAATATTTTATAAGTTTGTCCACCACAACCCACACACAATTCTAACCCTATGATAATGGTAGCCCATCAGTAAAATCCATAGTGATTTGTAACCAAGGTTGGGAAGGAATTGGAGGGGGCTGCAGCAACCCACTAGATTTAGATTGGTCAGCCTTGACACTTTGACAAGTGTCACAGCCTCTAATGGAAGTGAAAAATCTATAATAAAAGGAAGTGAGAAATCTAGGAGAATAAGTACTAGGGGTCGTGTCACTATCCCTTTGTACTCTTGAAATGCCTCGCTTGCCTCCTCATTCCTAACAAACAGATCTCTCTTCAATAATTGAGTTAAAGGAGCTGCATGGCTGCCATAGCCTTTAATAAATCTTCTATAATAGTCCATAAGGTCGAGGAACCCCCTTAGAGACTTGAGTGAGGTGGGAAAAGGCTAGTCTTCTACTGCCTTGAGTTTATCTGGGTATACTTTAACCCCATCTGTTGAGATAACATGTCCCGAATAAGCTACTTCCATTGTGGCAATTCGACACTTGGACATTTTTGTCAATAAGCTGTGTTTTTTTTAAACCTCTAGAGTCACTCTTAAGTGCACTATATGCTCCTGCAGTGAGCTGTTGTATACCAAAATATCATCAAAAAATACAAGCAGAAATTTTCTCAAATAGGGCTTAAAAAATCCATTCATTAAACTCTGAAAAAGTAGAGGGTGCATTAGTCAATCCAAAAGGCATCACAAGGAACTCGTAGTGTCCCTCATGTGTTCTAAAGGCCATCCTATAAATATCCTCCGCCTTTACCCTTATTTGGGGATAGCCCGAGCATAGGTCAAGCTTAGAGAAAAACTTAGACCTATTAAGCTCATCCAGCAGCTCTTCTACTACGGGTTTGGGAAACTTATCCTCACCGTTACACTGTTTAAGGCTCGATAATCTACACACATCCGCCATGTCCCATCCGCCTTCCTCACAAGTAACACAAGAGATGAGTAGAGATTGGTGCTAGGCCTTACCATCCCTGAATTTAAGAATTCCTTAACGATCTTCTCAATTTCGTCTTTCAGAGAATATGGATGTCGGTATGGTCTTACTGATACTGATTTTGTGTTTGGGAAAAGGGTAATTGCATGGTCATGTTCTCAGGTTGGGAGTAGGCCTTTTGGTTCACCAAAAACTTCTTTATACTGCCCTAGTAGCTACTGTAAAACCTTAAGAACTTTACCATTAAGTTCTTCTTCGCCAGTTTCAATCAAGTTCAACAACACTCCCTTCCTTTCCAGCTTATGATGCTTATTAAAGTTCCCCTCCTCAATGAAATTAGAAGGGGATAAACCCTACAAGCAAACTATTTGGCCCTTAAGCTGAAATTGCATGGTTAATTCTTTAAAGTTCCACAATATAGGCCAGAACTCCCTTAGCCACTGCACACCCAGGATCATGTCACATCCTACCAATACTTGCACATAGGAATCTGTAGTGAATACCTTCCCTTGCATTTTAATTCTTACTATTGTACACTTGCCTTCACAGCCCATAAGATGGCCATTGGCCACCCTCACCCTAACTTTTTCTTTATGAATAACTTTCAACCCACCTTTTTTAACTATTAAGGGGTCTATAAAATTGTTGCCGGTATCAATCAACACCACAATCTCTTGGTTCCCCAACCTCCCTTTAATTCTCATGGTTTTTGGGTTTAATGACCCCAATAGGGCATTAAGAGAAATTTCTGGTTGTGGTTTTTGGCTAGTCATATCTACAAGCTCATCACCTTCATCCACTTCTTGTGCTACTAACACCTCTCCTTGTTCCTCCTCAACTTCTTCAATTAAAAATAGTTTGGACTGTTAACACTTATGCCCAAGATTCCACTTGGAATCACAGTAATAACAAATGCATTTTTCTCGCCTCTCTTGCATCTGCTGAGGTTTAATTTTCTTCACAGGCACAATGGCCTTAAGACCCATTCTGATGTTACTATTTGTGTTTGCAGGTGGTGCAGTGGGTGTTCTTAAAATACCCAAGTCTCGGCTACTATGGCTTTTTTTGCTAAGGCTCACATTCTCCTCCTATATCTTAGCAAGGTTGTATGTAGTCAACAAATTATTTGGATGGAACATCCTCACAGGTAATCTTATCTCATCACTTAGCTCGCTAAGGAAACAACTTAGTTTATACCCTTCAGACAGCCCCCATAGTCTATTAGAAAGTGACTCAAACTTGGACTTGTAATCTCCTCAATAGACCCTGTCTATTTCAGCCTTGATAGGGCCTCCATGGGGTCATTGTAGGATGATGGCCCAAACCTCACCAATAAAGCCTTAGTGGAGCTCTCCCAATCTCTTTGAACCCCTGATTCTTTAAGGTCTTGGAACCAAATTAAAGCTTGGCCCTCCATGTGGAAGGAGGCTAGCCTTAGTTTATGTTGGGGTAAGGTGTTGTAATAAGAGAAATAATGGTTTGTTTTGTAGATCCACCCATTGGGATCATGACCATTAAAAGATGGGAAATCGAGCCTTACCTGCCGTGGAGGAGGTTCCCCACCTTGCTCAACGTGTACCAGTTGTTGATTAGTGTCTCCTGAGGATGACTCACCACTGTTCTTCCGCTGCAATTATACTAAAGTGGCCAGCTGTTGCATCACTGAATTTGACTGCCTCTTGAGAGCCAACATTTCGGTTTCTAGATTTTTTAGTTGAGAATCAGTAAATTGTTTGAGGGAAGTAAGACCCTCCTGTAATTGATTCAAATGAGTGCCCTCAACCATTTGAAATAGTTTGTAATTTCTAGTCACTTTTGGACCGATTTCTCTTGATACCACTTGTAACACTCTATTGTATTTGTGATGAACAATGGAAGGAAATGCAGGATGAAAGGGAATTCCTGAACTTCGAGGGTAGGCTCCTCTAGAAGTGAATAGGTAGAGAGGGAGAATTATAGAGAGATAAAATGAATCTTCATAGCATTTTTCAATAACCCATCCGTCTGAGGACTTACAATGATATAACACTACTCCATAACAAAAAGGAAACTACTCTTAAATCACTGACTGTCACTTATCTTAAAATAAAAGACACTACAGCTAACTGGGCTCATAGGCCCATTTACACTGACCCAACTAAAACAGTTGAAACATAACCCAGCCCATGCACGTTATCGACAATGCATTAAGCCCTTTATTTCTTCTTGGCCCATGACCCACGGTCCAACCTTCAGACTTCTCTCAAACCCTTCTCTTCTCATTTCTTCTTCATTTCGCATGTCCCCTTTTCTTCTCCTCTTCGATGGTTGTGTGACATTACAGTAGCTCCAATATGAAATCTCTAGTTATTGTGATGAGACTGTATTCCTTATCTATAAGTACTACTTTTAGCCGAGTAAAAAAGCATGAAGCAAGTCACCATAAGATTTACGTCAAGTATATATTCATCCAATTGATTTAAGGAAACTACATTATGAAGTATGAATTGATGCCACTCCTTTCATCCATCTAAAACTCTTATCTGTGCAATGTCCTCACAGATGGGGTGCTGATGAGAGCCAAACGTTAGTTGAGGCTATTTTTCCCAAATTTGCTTCACAAATAGAAGTATTGTTAAGTTGCTTTGGATGAGCCCTTTCTCCATTGAAATTCAGCCTACTCTTAGGTGGGGTTTAGATAGTAAGATGATATGAGATAGTTTTATATGAAAGTTGAATAAAATAGTGTTAGAATTTTTTTTACAATATTATTATTTTTTTGGGATTTTGAATTATTTATTGTATTTTATGTGAGAATTTATGAAAATTGTAATGATGAAATGATATGAGATTAGATAGATTGAGATGGTTTTGGTATCCAACCTTAGGGTTCATTAGAATTCTCAAATATCATCAGATATTTCCTTTTCAAATATCATTAAAATATAAAACACTTTCAATTTTAAATCTTTAAACTTTTCACTAATCATTATAAATTTTCTAAACTTCGAAACAAAATACAAAAAATAATACTATTTTTTCAAATTTCAAAAGAAAAGTTATATTCATACAATTTTTTTAACTTTATGATATTTTTATTCAAATTTTTCTCAAAACCAAATAAAATATCTTAACTCAAACTATTTCACTATTATTTATAAATATACTGAAATATTATAACTCTCCAAACGAGCTAGGCTATAGTACCAAACACAAGTAGTTGAGCGTAACATTTACATAAATTGTTAGACATATATTGATTATATAGATTAAACCATAATTTTGGATATAAGTTTCTCACAATTATAATATTAGAACGAGGATTCTTATATTTTTTTTTTCAGATATTCTTCACAAATCGAAAGACAATAAATAATAAATATAGCATAATTAAATATTATCAATAGATAATGCAAACCCAACGTTATATATGTAAGGAGGGATTGGCTCATATAACAAGCCCATGAGAAATCTCTGGAAGAGTGAGTCGGAGAGCCCGATTGATATGAATCCGCGGAAATGGAATCCTTTGAACCCACAATCAATTTGAAAACTTCTCAAGAAAGCTAAAATCAAGTCAATGGATGGAGAATGTAGACCCGATGAGCACTCGTTTGAAGAACTTAGATTATATTAAAATCTAGACCCATTGAATAACCTGTCTCAAGAACCCAAATTATAAGTAGGGGTGTAACCGGTCCGGTCCGGTCCGGTTTTGGATAAAATTTAGGACCGAACCGGTATGTACCGGTTTTATATTTTTCAAAACCGATTACGCACCGGTTACCCTCCTAAACCGGTACTTCCGGTTTTATCGGTTTCCGGTCCGGTCCGGTCCGGTTTTCCGGTTTTTTAAAAATATAAATTTCACAATTTGTCATTAAAAATTTGTTTATAAAAAAAAAAAAATTGATTTAAAAAAAACTGTTTTATACTTTTATTAATATATTAGACTATATAATAGTATTAATATTAGACTATTGGTATAGTTATAAGTTATATATTAGTATTAGTTATAAACTTTTAGTGATTTAGTATTAACATTTTATGTAATAATTTATAAATTATAATAAGAAATTATTTCATATATGAATATATATGTTATATATAAAATTTCACATAAAAATTTATAATTATACATTATATATAAAACTTATATATATTAATATTTAATATATATAAAATATTTTGTATAAAACTTATATATAAAAATATTATTTTTTATTTTTTTTAATCAACCGGTCCGGTCCGGTTCGGTCTGGTCCAAAAAATTCCGGAACCGGAACCGGCCGGTTTTTACGTTTTAAAAACCGGTTCCGGACCGGACCGGTTCAAAACCGGTAAAACCGGTCCGGTTCGGTCCGGTCCGGTCCGGTTTTCCGGTTTTCCGGTTTGAGTTTACACCCCTAATTATAAGGGAGGAACGCCACAAAGGTTGTGGTTTACCTTTGATAAGTTCAAAAGTTCAATTAAGAACAAGAGGAGATAAATTCAACTTACAATGAATAAAGTCATCAAATTTCATAAATTTCTTAAAATGAGGCTACAAAGAGTATTCAAAGCAAAACCTAATCAAACCCTAGCCAAAATAAAGCCCCTTTTACCCAAAATGCCCCTGGATGAACAGTGCCGCTGCTACAGTAATGCTACAATAACCTCTTGAAACCCTAGTTCCTAAAAAGTAACTTTTCAAATAAGCTATTGGCCAAAATACAAGGCCTTCCCAAAAAGCCTAGTTCATAAGAAATAATAAATTTTTCAACATGCTCTTGAATAGGTCCCTCCTTAAGTCCTTCTCATAATTAAACCCAATAATTATAAACTAATAAAATAAGTCATTTAAATGAATTAAATAAATTTAAAGTCTTCAATTCATGTTGTTGCCGTCTTCCATAGCTTATCAAATTAATCAAAACTGGATCTTCATCCTTCAAGTCCATCATGAGTGTTGGAGTCTTGCTAGCTTCATCCCGAGTGGATTGTGTCAATCATTGCATTGCCTCCTTGATGTTCTTGGCTCTTGAACTTGTAATTGACCCATCTGGAACTTGCAAAGGATCCTAAAGACTAGGTTTATTTTGGTGCCCATCACCGATCAAGCCCAACGACCCTCCTCTAAAAAGAGTCAGTGGGCCTCTACAAAGTACTTAGCTCACATGGGAAAAACAGACAGTAGGGGCATATGGGACTTGTCGCCTTGACACCCCCCGATGACATCCAACCCTCGGGAACCTGCACAGGTAGGTGGGCGAGAGATACGAGGGACCCTCAATCTCCTGACAACAGGCATGAAGGGGCTTAACAAGGAACGTCCATAGGGTAAAGTGAGTCAGGGAGCCATGCCGCATTAATGGCTCCACTCCCTGGACTCTACGTTGCATTAATGACACCGTCCCAAGAGCCACACCGCATTAAAAGATTCTGACTAAGTGAACCGTTGAAGTGATATGAAGTCCCCGAGGCTAGATATGAGTTGTCCCCACCTAGAAACCATGTGATAGAGTGATAATAATGCATTAAATAAGCATAAAGTTCAGGAAATTTTAGATTAAAAACATGTTATATGCTTGTTTAATACATTAAAATAAAAGTTAGAAAGGTTGATGCATGACTAAAATGAAAAGAGTGTTCTATTGTTCAATTCACACTTAAGGACACAGCAGCACATCTCAAAATTATTCTAAGTGTTTCACTGATCTCTCTCTCTCTCTCTCTCTCTCTCTCTCTCCTGTTTTCCTTTCTAGCGCTAGCCTCCAGTGATGAACAATACGGAACAAGAGGGGATAACCAACCACTTATGGAATATTCAGGAGAGGAAGTGGAGGAGAGGCACAAGGGCAAGGATAAGAAGGGGAGGATTCGAATAGCAAGGAGACTAGACAAGTTTTAAGAGCAGATTTTGGAGATTTTTATTATGTTACTTCCATTCTCCCAACCTTGTCTGTTAAGTTTTGTTTTTATTTTCATTGCTTTCAAATATACTATGGGTGAGTAATTTCCTAACCTAGGTTTGGGAATCCTTTGAATGGGTTGTGCTTCCTAGGGTTTGTGATTTTCCATCGTGTTTAGCAAGTGGTATCCAAAGAGTTTTCTACCATCTATTATCTGATGCTGCTTTCAGGGTTTGCTTACCAATCCATCGTCGACTGAAGGGCACAGTGGATTCTTGGGTTGTGTGAGATCCTGGTTTTTGTTAGCACGCTTAATGAGAATTTGATATTAATTTGATGGAGGCTATTCTAGAAATTATATTGTGCATGCATGAATTATATACATTATTCAGACACTTTGTTCTTGACCAAAATAGTGTTTGAAGGAAATCGAGAAGTCCTAACCCTTCTTGTGAAACAAATCTGTGAAAAGGAACCCACAGCCTAGGTGTTTGACAAAAGTTTTCTTAGACATTAAAAATTTTTTTAAGGTCTTTCTTGAAACCGCCAAGTTTAGGCATTATTGAAAGTACCTTAAAAGATTCAGCAGAGTAGATATATTGTTCCAATTGAAAAAAAAAATAGAATTAAATCATATCATTTTCAATTCTGTGCATACTAAGCCAAACTCAATAGTCAAGGGCTTGTTTTCATTCTTTAATCCTTTTTCACCATCATTCTTTCCAAGTTTTTAGCAAATAAGAACATCCTCACTTTGATTGCAAAAAGATCACAATTCAGTTCTTTAAAGCTTTAATCCCTGTGAATTCGACCTTAGGACTTTCCCTAGAAACAATCTCACACCTTCTGCCCTTGGGAGGCATTTTAATTGGAGAGACAAGTTTTTGGCGCCATTGTCAGGAATTAAAGGCAATTTACAGAACATCCAAATGTTGTTGTGAGGATGTGTTATTGAGTTGTGAACCTCTTCACACTCTGGTGACATATGATTCTATCTTTTACATTATTTTTTTCTTTCCTTCTTTCTTATTTTATCTTGTTGTCATTTCCTTTCTTTCTTAACTGCTGCTAGCAGTTGTTTACTTTCTATTGCACATCTCTAGTGTCTATTAGTGAAGTCAATTGGGTTATTGTATGTCTATTTGGAATCGAGACCATACATCTCGTTTGGTCAGAACAGAGTCTGTGACATACTCAGATTGTGAATCCCTTTCAATTGATTCATCTTCTAAGGAATCTAATACCATGGCTAAAGAAGAGCAAGATGAGAGAAGAGTGGGTAATCGTAACAAAACCCTTGGGGATTCAACCTGTTAGAACTAGTTCACCTTCATGCATCATCCAACCCTTGAATGCAAACAACTTCAACTTCAAACCTGGCATGATTCCCCTAATACCTCATTTCCATAGAATAGAGTCTGAGAACCCACACTTGCATATCAAAGAATTCAAGGGAGTGTGTTCAACATTCATGGCTAGAACTTGCACTGAAGAGGTGATTAGACTTAAGTTGTTTCCATTCTCATTAAAGGACAAAGCCAAA
Source organism: Juglans regia (assembly GCF_001411555.2). Classification (NCBI taxonomy): domain Eukaryota; kingdom Viridiplantae; phylum Streptophyta; class Magnoliopsida; order Fagales; family Juglandaceae; genus Juglans; species Juglans regia. Next base: position 28,147,223 of record NC_049913.1, on the reverse strand, counting down.
ACTTGGTTGAATTCCTTAAGGCCTAGATCCATAGGGACATGGCAGAAATTGCAAACTGAGTTTTTTTAAAAAACAAAAAATCCTATGCACATAACTAATGCATTAAAAAGACAAATCATGAGTTTTGTTCAAAAAGATGCTAAAACTTTTTACCAATGTTGGGAGAGATTCAAGGATTTTCTTAATGCCTACCTCCACCATGGGTATGAAGACTGGAGAATAATCAGTTTTTTTTATGAAGGTTTACAACCTAAGATGAGGCAATTTGTGGAGACAATGTGCAATGGTGAATTCTTTAACTCGATGGAGGTTATTTCAAAAATTATATTACGCATGCATGAATTATATACATTATCCAGACACTTTGTTCTTGATCGAAATAGTGTTTAAAGGAAATCGATAAGTCCTAACCCTTCTTGTGAAACCAATCTGTGAAAGGGAACCCGCAGCCTAGGTGTTTGACAAAATTTTCTTAGACATTAAAAATTGTTTTAAGGTCATTCTTCAAACCACCAAGTTTAGGCATTATTGAAAGTACACTAAAAGATTCAGCAGAGTAGAGACATTGTTCCAATTGAGAAAAAATAGAATCAAATCATATCATTTTCACTTTTGTGCATACTGAGCCAGATTCAATAGTCGAGGGCTTGTTTTCATTCTTTAATATTTTTTCACCATCATTCTTTCCAACTTTTTAGCAAATAAGAACACCATCACTTCGATTGCAAAAACATCACGGTTCAGTTCTTTAAAGCTTTATTCCCTGTGAATTCGACCTTGGGACTCTGCCTAGAAACAATCTCACACCTTCAGCACTTGGGAGGCATTTTAATTGGAGCGACACCCAGTATAAAAGCTGACCCCCAGGTATGAAGAACTCTCTATGATTCTGTTAAGGAGATATACTGACTTAAGCATCAAAGACTCCCCAGCCTCCACCAAGGCCCCCCACTCAATGTGTTTTCTTAAGTGTGCAGGTGAAAGACCCATGACTCGAGTTGTTGGAACCCGACTCAAAGGTGTACGAAACACGACGTTAAAAATGGCGCCATTTGTGGGATTCCTATAGACTTCACGTGTCCTTCGTATACCTGCGACAACCCATGTGATACCCCATATGATAAGGATAAGGGTAGGTAGTATATGAGATCTCACATTGTTTGGGAATGAGAAGTTTTTGCTCTTTATAAGGTTTCAATGGGACTTCAATTGTATCATTGACTAGTTCTTTTGGAGTATAGGTCATGTGGTTTGGGTCTTCCATTGGGGCGTTACAACCCGTTCTCAGACAACCTGGGGATAAGAAGAAGCAACGTCAACAAACATGGAAACGGGGCTCACTAAGATGGAACAACTAGTAGGAAAGTTAACTACCAAAGTGGAGACCCTCCGAAGAGAGAACGAGACACTCAGAGTAGCTACCAACGGACCAGAGAATGATGCAGGACCAAGCGACAGAAAGCACGTAGGATCCAGAAGGGGGAGGTGATGTGGAGGAAGAAAGAAAAAAATGCAAAACGAGCTACGTAACCTCAAAGGAAAATACGAAGAGATGGCGAAAAAGATGGGCACATGTTGTCAGTAGACCAACTGCTCACTAGCTCGGGCCTACCCTACAGTGAGGAGGTGATGGTTGCGCCCCTACCACCGACGTTTCGAGTTTTCTTCATGGACATGTACGACGGGGCCAGAGAACCCCTCGATCACCCGGAAACCTTAAGAGCCCACATGACCCTACATGGTTTATCAGGAGAAATGGCTTGTAGAGCTTTCTCACTGACCCTGAAGGGACCAACAAAAGTATGGTTAGGGTCCTTGGCACCTAGGTCCATAGACAGCTTTAAGGAGTTTTACACAATTTATGGTGAAAAGAAGAAGAAGATGCCCCGCGGCGTATCTTCTTACCAACAAGCAAGCGGAAGACGAAGGTTTAAAAGTATACGTATCCAGGTTCAACAAAGAGCACATGACTACAGTCGACCAAAACGAGAAAATAACTTTTGTAGCTCTTTTAGGATAAGTATGGCCCCGATCCCAATTCATGGCAGAATTGGCAAGGAAAACTCCTGCCACTCTGCGGGAGTTCATGGATCAAGTTGAAAACTTCATCAACTCCAAAGATACACTCCGAGCCCTGACCGAACTAAGGAAAGAAGAACTAAAACAAACATACAGGAAAGGGAAGGCACCAACCAAGAGCAAAGTTTGCGAGAAGCAGAAGAAAGGACCACATGAAAATAGGAGGGAGGAAGCCCCTATGAGAGGCCTTGTGTTTTGATTTGACCAGACGGTGCTCACCATCCAGAAAGATGACCTGCAAGCCACCCAAGAAGACGGCTATAAGAGCACTAGTTGCCGCTATTGCACCTACCATCAATCCAACACTCATAACACAGAAGATTACATTTCCTTAAAAGAGGAAAGAGAGCAAGCTGGGCGACCAAGGCCACGTATCCTCCCTCTTATATACCAAAGAGGGAGTGGAGGAGGAGACCATGGGAAAGAAGTGTTGAAATAGCCGATAGGCCAAGGAGGGAAGGGAGCCCGAGGCAAAAGGAAGGTGCATGGGGACCCCCGCACGATCACCCTCGCACACCGCATCAGGAAGGACCACCGCTGGGGGAAATTAGGACCATTGCGAGAGGATTCGCCACAGGGGCGCGACCTCATCCAGTCGAAAGGCACACGCTAGGCAAGCAAGATACTGAGAAGTATATTCGGCATAATACCGCCCCACCAAGTACAGGAGAAGTGAACAGGCCCCCGTCATCTCCTTTGGAGAAGAAGATGAGGAGGGGGTCCTCTATCCACATGATGACGACTTGGTGGTGACTATGTTGGTCGCCAACTTCACCACTAGGATGATTCTTATTAACAACGGCAGCTCTGCACTCTTCTGGGAAGCCTTTACCTGGATAGGGATAGATACTACCCGACTCTAACTAGCTCCCATTCTCTGGGAACATGGTCCAACCGGTCATAACCATCACACTCTGTCTTGGTGGGCAGCATCCCCTGTACGGCTTCCTTCATGGTCGACTTCTTGGTGGTAAAGGCTCTTTTGTCATACAACGCCATAATCGACAGGCCTACCCTCAACAATCTAAGGGCAGTGACATTGACCTACCACTTGAAGATGAAGTTTACGACCTCTCAAGAAATGGGCGAAATTAGAGGAGAGCAGGTCCTGGCATGGAAATGTTACGTGCAGGAAGCCAAGGGATAGAAGGGTGCATGTGGTCCACACCCCAGGCGACGACCACGTTTTCCCGCCCCCGCCTAAACATACCACAACAGATGGAGAGATCCGAGATGAACAGGTGCTTAAAAAGGTATAGCCAAATGAGCCACTAAAGTTTATCCCCTTGAACCCAAGCCACCTAGAAGCCACAACCAGGATTGGCTGTGGGATGACACTCGAAATGAGGCTCACTCCTCAGGAAACGCCAGGCTGTCTTCACCTAGAGTCACGAGGACATGCCTATAATTGACTCATAGATCATGCAACACCACTTGAGCATGGACCTAAAAGCTAAAAGAGTAAGGCAGAAACACCGAAACTTCAGCGTTGAGAAGAACATTGCCATCACCGCAGAAGTTGCTCAATTACTCACGGCATGCTTCATACGAGATGCCTAATACCCAAACTGCCTGTGCAACATGGTGTTGGTGAAAAAGCAAAATGGTAAGTGGAGAATGTGTGTTGACTTCATTGACTTGAATAAGACTTGCCCAAAAGACAGGTTCCCGCTACCCTGCATCAACCTGATTGTCAACTCCATGGCGAGTTATTACTTGCTCCGCTTTATTGATGCCTACTTTGGGTACAACCAAATCCACATGAACCCAGTCGATGAGGAGAAGACTTCGTTCATCACCGATCGAGAATTATACTGCTACTCTGCCATGCCGTTTGGGCTAAAAAATGCAGGGGCCACCTACCAGCGGCTAGTCAACCGCATGTTCAAGAATTAGATAGAGAGAAACATGGAGGTCTACGTGGACGATTTTCTTCTCAAGAGCGGAACTCCTGAGCAACACCTAAACGACCTCCGTGAAGCCTTTACGGTATTAAGGCAATACCATATGAAGTTGAACCCCGTGAAGTGTGCATTCAGTGTAGGCTCCAAGAAATTCTTGGGTTTCATGGTGTCGGAACAGGGGATAAAAGGTAGCCCAAAGAAAGTAAAATTCATATTCCGCATGGCCCCTCCTCGAAGTATAAACGAAGTACAAAAACTCGCCGAACGAGTAGCAGTCCTTAATAGATTCATGTCAAGATCCAACGACAAGTGTCTACCATTTTTTAAGGTATTACGGAAGGTGCAAGCATGGGATGAGGAGTGCGACTAGGCGTACGAGGCTCTCAAGAAATATTTCACCAGCCCTCTGCTACTCAGCCAACCCAGATGTGGAGAAACTTTGGTCTTGTACCTATCAGTCTCCCCGCAGGCAGCTTCCTCGGCCTTGGTAAGAGATGAAGGTCTAGTCCAAAAGCCCGTGTACTACACCAGCCAGGCTTATCGAGGAGTAGAGACTAGATACCCAGGCATAGAGCAACTCACCTTCACCTTAGTGGTGACCACCTGAAGACTCTGCCCATATTTCCATGCTTATCCAGTAAGGGTCCTCACCGAGACCCCCCTAAAGAAGATCCTACAAAGACTGGATGTCTCAGGCCGCCTTACGAACTGGGTCTTGGAGCTAAGCGAGTTCGACATCGAGTACGCACGACAAAATTCTATTAAAGGGCAAGTGTTGACAGATTTTGTGGCAGAATTTACCAACTTCCTGATAGGGGTTGAACATGCACCTCCCATGAAACTCTGGCAGGTCTTCGTTGACGACTTGTCCTGTTTAGTTGGAGGGGGAGTGAGGGTACATATTGTTGCAGACGAGGGTGAAGAGCATAATTATGCTATTAAGTTAGCATTCAAAACGACTAACAATAAGGTAGAGTACGAGGCACTATTCTCTAGTCTGGTGATCGCCAAGTCTTTGGGAACCAAAGAAGTACAGGTACGAGCAGACTCTCAGGTAGTGGTCAATCAAGTACAAGGGGAGTTTGTTGTAAAGAGCAAAAAATTGAAGAAGTATTTAACACTGATAGAGGTCGAGCGCACCCACTTCAGATACTTTCAAATCCAATAAGTGCCAAGAGTCGAGAATTAAAAGGCAAATAAATTAGCTCGAGCGGCGTCCAAAGAATCCCCTGCCAGATCAAACGATGATCAGAACTGTCGAGATACCCGTCGTGGGAATTGAAGTGGTAGAAGTAAAGCCGGGAGCTCTAAAATGGGTGTTGGATATAAGTACATAGATGCCAACGAACTACTCAACAACAAATGGGAAGCTAGAAAGATCAGGAACAAAGTAGCATGTTACCCTCTACTCATGGGGATCCTGTATAGAAGAGGATACTCCACACCTCTCTTGAGATGCGTCTCACTCGAAAAATCCTAATACATGCCAGCAAAAGTACATGAGAGAATCTGTGGCGACCACTTCAGGGGAATGGTTCTAGCACACAAAGTAATGAGGGTGGGATACTATTGGCCTCATGCCCTCCAGGATGCAGAGGAGTACGTGCGGAAGTGTAGGGGATGTCAAGAATGCTCCAAAATACCCCATTGCCCATCGAAAGAACTGACTTCAATCACCTAGTCAGGGCCCTTTGCCCAGTGGGTAATTGACCTGGGAGGCCCCCTCTCCTCGGGCAAAAGAGGAGTAAGATTTGTACTAGTTGCAGTGGACTACTTCACCAAGTGGGTAAAGGCCGAGGCATTGGAAACAATCACGGCGAGCAACATCACATGCTTCTTGTGGAAAATAGTCATCTGCAGATTTGGCATTCCCCGTATCATCATATCAGATAATGGGAGGCACTACCGAGACTGGTGCCGGGAACTAGGGATCAAATTCCTCTACTTGTCTCCAGGACATCCTCAATCCAATGGGCAGGTGGAGGCAACGAACAAGACATTGATGGGAATACTCAAAAAGAAATTGAGCGACAAAAAGGGCACCTGGGGGGAGGAACTTCTCAGAGTTTTATGGGCATACCGGATGACAGTGAGGACCCCGACGGGAGAAACCCCCTTTACTCTCACTTACGGTCATGAGGCGATGCCACTGGTCGAGGTCGGGATCCCTACCTATAGGGTGCAACACTTTGAGCACAACTCCAACAACGAACGATTAGAAGAATAGCTTGACATACTGGAGTATGTCAAACTTGAAGCAGAAGTAAGGACAACCGTTAACAAGAGGAGAGTGGAACGATGTTTCAACAAATGGGTACTCCCAAGGGCATTCAAGATCGGGGATCTCGTACTGAAACAGGCGGGAACAACTACCTGAGATGAAGGAAAGTTGGGCCCTCGATGGGAAGGCCCCTATGTGGTCATCACCAACAACCGCCAGGGCTCCTACTGGCTTCGAGACTCCCAAGGGAACAAGTTGCCACACCTCTGGAACGTTGATCACCTATGGAAGTTTTATTGCTAAAAAAGTTTATGACTTGTAATTTATATTTTCATGTCAACGATGTATACTCTATTAATGAAAGTGTGGCTTTTTAGGAATAAAATATGTCTCGTCTATCTCAACTCCTTAGTCCAGCAACGTAATCTTCATTGCCGACTACTTACCTACCTGCGAGGCCCCAAAGAGATGAGTTAAGCCTAAAGGCTACTTTATCCCTCTCGCAGCAAAGAGCGGGCCAGCCTTAGACTCAGCTGCCCAGGTAAGGGTGGGCAGCAGGGGCCATCCCGCACCGCCCATGCAGAGGGGGGCGGGCTGTCCCCAACGAGGCCCCACCCCCCGCTTCGCCTCCTCTAATATAAAAAATTAAATTTCAATATTTTTTATATAAATATTTATTAAATAAATATATTGTATATAGATATATACAATTTGTTGAAAACTTGAAATTGTATTCAAGTTACTGGATTGCCTTGGCCTCTTAGGCCAAGCTTTATATAGGAGACCAAGGCAATATAAAATACAACTCTGATGAGTTTAAATTCTTTTGTATTTATAAATTTTAATATAATTTAAATTATATTATAATTTGGGTCCAAAAAGATTTTTTAGATCAAAAAAAACTTGTTAGACCCAATGGATCGTGGCTTGGGAAGGGGGCAGGGTGGGGTGCGGTTTCGATCCCACCCTCAAGCACCATTGGCGGGGTTAAAAACCCCCACCCCGCATGGTGCAGGGCGGGATGCTAGGAAAGGTCCACCCCACCCCGCACTATGCAAGTATCACCCCTACCTACAGGCCCTAATGGGTGAGATGTGCCTTAAGGCCATCTTATCCCTCCAATGACGAAGAGTGGGTCCAGCCCCTCGGCTGCCCGGCAACTTACCCCAACCTTCACCATGACAAAGAGTGGGATTAGCACTAACCTGACCCAACACTTACCTTCCTTGTGATGTCAATAGGCGGGTGCGGGTCTAGTTCCAAACTGCCCAACAACTTACCTCCCTGTGAGAGTTAGTAGGTGGGCAGGCAGCCCAACCTCCCTCATGTGGGAGAGTGGGTCCAGCCTCTCGGCTGCCCTACAACTTACCTTGCCCTCGTCATGGTAAAGAGCGGACCGACTGCTCAGTTGTCCAACACTTACCTCCCTGCAAGATACCAAAGAGATGAGTTACGTCTAAAGGCTGCTTTATCCCTCTGATGGTGGAGAGCATGCCAGCCCTCGACTGCCTGACATTTACCTTCCTCTTGAACGTCAACAAGCAGGAGCAAGTCTAGTCACAAACCACCCGATAACTAACCTCCCCACGAGACCCTAAAGGGCGAGATGTGCCTTAAGGCCATCTTATGCCTCCAGCGACATAGGGTGGGTCTAGCCTCTCAGCTGCCCAGCAACTTACCTCGACCTCCGCCAAGACGAAGAGTGAGAGCGGGAGCGAGTCCAGTCCCACCCCCAATACGACAGCAACAAGCTAAGACAATCCAGGTTTACGATTGCGATAATGAATAAGCCATACTTACAATTGTTCATAACACAAGTAGCATCGCCCCCGCGCCCCTCGCCTTATACACTCCCAAAGCACCCGAATGAAAACCTAAAAGGAAAAAAAAAAAAAAAGAGAAGAATGTAAGAAGTAAAGAATCTACAGGGAGTTCCATTAATGTCATCACATAGTACAAGCACAAACAGAGAATAATGAAAATACATCAATACAAGGGGGAAAGTAATCAGTTTGCAGGATTGTCACTAGTAGGGTGGTCTGAGAGTGCTCTCGGGATTAGCTCCTTCCCTATCGAGGCACCTCATTTCAACATCGTTAGGTCTGGACGGAGGTCTTGCACTTTCAATGCCCTCAAATTGCTCCGGGGGTTCAGGAGCATGTGGTCTCTCATTCTCTCCAAACCCTCCAAGTAGCCACAATTCCAGGCGTCGTTGTTGACCAAACGAACGTGTGATAACTCCTCACGCAGTCGAGGAAGGGCAGTTTGGGCGCTATCAAGGCGAGAGCGCAAGTCCCAAATGGTGGCCTCGTGAGCAGTCTCAGCAAGCCGAGTCTCCAGCCCTGCAGCCCGGCTCTTCTCACTAGACTCCCAACACGAGCCAGAGCATTCTTGGCCTCCAAGTCCTTCACTCTCTTAGATTTGACCTTGAGAGAGTCTCATTTTTCCTGTAGAGACTTGGAGGCCTCCTCGAACTTTCCTTCTAACCATTTGTATGACCGGGCATCAAAATCATGTTGTTTGACCAATTTCGAATTGTCAGCTTACAGCTGCTCCAGCTCCTCCTGCTAGTGATCGAACGACTCCTAAAGGTTGTCCCTCTCCTCCTTAGTAAGCACCATTTCAAGACGGTGAAAACCGGCCTCCTTCCAGGACCTCGCCTAGTCAAACCTAAGTTGGGCCTTGCGTTGACGAAGCTGGAGTATCCTCTTCGGCCTCCGCCGCCAGCTGAACTGCACCTTGATGAGGGTTTCCTCTAACTCCTCCTTGTTCTCCCTCTCTTCCTTGGCATGGTACAAGGTCAACCATGCCAAATATCAGAGCACCTGGTTCTCGCCTTCCAGCCCCTCCCGTCCATCCACAATGAAGGCCGCCAACCGCTCTATGCCCTGCCATGAAAGTTTCAAGTTAGTGTCAAAGGAAAATGCACCAAGAAAACTTGAAAGGAAATGTAACGAGTTGATAGCTGACCCCGAAGAAGAACTCCTTGAGCCTCCTAGCCATTTCCTAGACAGGGTCAGGACGAACCCTACCTACCACCGGCCTTGGAGCAGAATCCCCCATCTTCTCAAAAGGGTTCTCGATCACGATGTCATCACCCCCCGATGCCTCAACACCCACCATGAACTCCATCGAGGATGGACCTCCCCGGCCTACACCCTCACATTCACCTTCCACGGCACGTTCAGGAATCTCTCCGACCCTTGGGCCCGTGGAAATTGTTGGAGCCTCGCCAGCCGCCAACGCATCTGTACCAAGACCAAAGAGGGCTCTCTCAATCTCCCTCGCCGCTTTCATCCCAGCCTCGACACCAAGGCCAAGATGGTGCCAGTAAAGGACAAATAAGCGCCAGCATCCACCAAAGTGGTCGGGATCTCACTGCCCTTGCCAACTCCGACCCCAGCTCTAACTTTCACAAGCCAAGCCTGGGATGGTGTTAGTGAAGGGCAGTGGAGCCCCGACATCTACAGCAACAACCGAAGCTTCGTTAACCTCCACTAACACCGTTATGACCTCAGTCTCAGATGCATCAGCCAGAACCCCTTCAGCCCATGACACAGCCCTTGCTATTTCCCTCCCGAACACAACGTTATCACCTCCATTGCCCTCTAAACTAGGCTCGATCGAGACAATCTAGACTTCTGGAGAATAAGCGATGGGAGACTCTAAGATAGAAACATAGTCAAGAAAATCCTAGCCCCAAAAGGACACTCCTCAGATAAGGGCGAGAAAACCCTTTCGAGGTCAATGTCAGGAGATGGGAGCACTATCTGGGACTCCCAAATAGGACGGTCCAAAAGGAATCCGTAAAATTGCAAGGAAAGCAACTCCTCTTCTGGCAAGAGTTCCACAATCCCCACATTGCCCGGCAGGGTTGGAGAAGAAACTTCTGAAGTAGTTGGGATAGTCCCCCCGAGCTATGTAAGACCAACCATTAGAGGATTAGCCCGAACTTTTCAAAGAGAACTAGAGCCGCCCACCCCTCTTGGAGAAGGAGAAGAAGGTGCGGCATGATGAGATGATACGGTCTCCTCTACCCTCTTCGACGATGGCTTTGGCCGCTGAACTAGCACCATAATAGAAGTTTGCCCCGGAGGGAGGATAGGTGTTTTGTCAGAGTCGCCTTTGGCAAGAGACTCCCTCCTAGACTTCTTCCATTTCCCCTCCACTAGCAGGCTAGGGGAAACGCCTACAAACCTGAGGGACGGTCGCCTGCATGCCGAAGGAGGCAAATATTGTCAAAGGCTGCCCTCATCGAACAGCGTCCAAATGTGCTTTCACCAAGGCATGAACAGTTTCAATACGGCTCACCTCCTCAGACGTCGTTGACGGTTTGAAGCACTTGTCATCGCCCACGACACCCCAGATTGGGCGAACTGGTTAATCGTTGACGGTTGACCTGCCCGACCAGGAACTCCCCCCTTTGCCGGTCAAGAAAAAGAAGCGTCGACTCCACCCTTTTACCCTGTTATACTGTGGCTTTAAACGAGCCAATGCCTTAATGGACCAAAAACTACATGTGTTGCCACTTTGCTTCAGAAGATTATGGGTAAGGAGGAACTCGCGAGCGGTGAGATCAGGGTATTCGAAACCTGCCTCCTCCAGCGCTTGCCACCAGATGACACAACATGATACCAAGATCCTCCACGCATTTGGGTAGAGTTGGGCAAGAGCCAAACGCAGGTAGTCCAACACATCACGAACTGGACGGCAGAAAGGCAGCCTAAGACCACTGGAAAACATGCTAGGGTACACAGCCACCTTTGACACGTCGTTGCATACCCTTCAGAATCTACAGCGCCTTCGTTGGGGGACGGCACCTCAAACTCAATGATGCCAGGCACCATGTAGTTCGACTTCAGTGACTCCAACTCACCCCCAACCGCCACGAGAACTCGTCGAATCTTTGTGACTCAGTTCGGACCTCAAGATGGTCTAGGCCCCCGAGAGTCTGTGAGGAACCAGAAGGCTTGGCAGGGTTAGGGTTTTTAAGAGCAAGGCGTGAAGGGTTCTTTGGAGCCATGTGAATAGAAAGATGGAAGAAGGGAAGGCAAAATACACGCAGAGAGAAATTTGAAGAGAAAGGAAGGAAGCACGAAGGACTCTGAAAAAGGAGGAGAGAGCAAAGTGGGCTCCAACGATGATAGGGGATTTAAATAGACCCCAGCGATGGTTAGCATCCCAAAGTCGTGAAAACGCACGCACCCCACAAAGCTAGCAAGACGTGCACGAATCCAGCAGCATATATTGTACGATGCAATGTGGGTAGAAGGATCCGCCTAACACCATCAATGCTGAGGGAACTAGAAGGACATAATCAAGTGCAAAATTCAACCGTCAGAAAACGTACATAATTAGCGGGATAATTGTAATGGAGCTTTTCTCTCTTATTGGCTCGTATAATAAGCCCATGAGGGATTTTTGGGAGAGTGAGTCGAAGAGCTCGATCAAGCCCAACAACTTTAATTTAAAATGAGTCAGTGGGCCTCTACAAGGCCAACGCATAGAAAAGATGTGATGAGTGTTGTTATATACGTTCCCTATTTTCATAACCTCGAAAGTGACCCTAATGGCGGTGACAAGCTTTACGTCACCTGAAAAGAAATGGTTTCTCTAATTGGTTGCAAGCTTGAAAGAGCTACAGTTGGGACCCACACGGTATTCGTCACAAACTTTCCATTACAAAAACGTGGGATATGTTTGGCTTTACTTCTGTTCTAAGTTGCGGTAAATGTGCAAGTGGGCACAACTGGATACAGGAATATTTTCCTTCTTTCTTTTATATTGTTTTCCCACGAAACAAACAAAGGAATAGCATCCAACCTCTGGTGGGAGGGATTGACAAGAACCATTAATGTGGTAGGGAGGGGCAGCCACTCGTTAGTTGTTGTCATGTCGTGTCGTACTGTGAGCACGTGAATGTTGTGTTGTGTGTATGCATGGATAGACTCCACAATTTGAGATTCTTCCTTTCATCCATGTCTGCCATTGTTTCAAATCTCATTAGTCTTTGAATTTATTTACACGCAATATGAAGTAAATAATGACAGTTTGAATAAGATGACGTTTCATCTCTTCTCATTTACATTCCCAACCATTGATTACTGAAGCGATAGGTTTTCATCTCATTAATTATGGGGATTATATATATACTGATCAATGTTTGTATAGAAGATAATATTTTTTTTATCCATATATTATGAAACATGTATTTCAGATGGAAAATGATAGGTATAGAATCTTTTTTACAATTTTGTATATTATTATTTTTAAATAAAGAGCATTTTTGTATATCTTTTATATAATGATGGGGACTATAAAAAGTTGTAAAAAAATCAAGACTACATTAGAAATGTTACTAATCATCTTAATTCTCATAATCTTTTCATCATCTTATGATGTGATACTAGATGATTAAAGATTATTTATTATATTTTACTTATAAATTTATCATTTAATGTCACATCATGAGATGATGAAAAGATGATAAAAAAAATAATAAATATATTTTTTCATAAAGTAAACTTACAAATACTTTATGCATATTTAATACTATCCAAAAAATTTACGCTAGTAATGCATATTGTAATATCTATTTTATATATTTATTTATTTTTAATTCAGGCTCTCGAGTTTAAACAAGATTGGGAGAACTTTTTCCAAAGAGCTCAGCCAAGCATTGGGTTTGAATTCAGAAATGAATTGAAATAAGTTAAGATAGTTTATGAATAGTAGAATAAAAATTAAATTATTTATTATATTTAGTATTAAAATTTGAAAAAATTATTTTAAAATTTAAAAAAATTAAATTATTTATTATATTTTATGTAAAAATTTTAAAAAATTGTAATGATGAGATAAGATGAGTTGATTTTAATTTTGAATTCAAACCTCTAAATAGCAGGAAAATGAGCCAAGAAGAAAAATGAACACCGGAACAAACAGCAAATACAATCTTAAGACTGGCAATTATTTCCATAAAGTGCCAATACTTATAACAGTTGCATATCGTACTAAATTAATGTCATCTCGGAAACGAAGGATCCGACTGCATTCGAAATAATAAGGGGAAAAACCCTACACCAACTATATATCGAAACTTGGTTAAGTTTCGAAATTAAACAGAGTCAGGTCTAGAGTTCTCTGAAATCCATCTGCTTACACATTCAACTTAATACATAAATCTGCAATAATCCCTTCCTAATTTGGCCTCATACATCATGGGTTACTGTCCTTGCTGGCTGAGAGAGCCTGGAGCAGGACTTGCAAAATTTGCACCATCGCATTCCTGGGTGGTGCACTCAGAAGACTTCTTGATGTGGTTGTATGGCGCTGCATTCATGGCCCTGCATGCATCAACAAAGGCTAGTTAATGCTCAAACTGCAGGAAAAGAATCAGAATTTCTGACTACTGAATATATAATCAAGTTTGCTGGATGCAAGTAAGAAGTTTCGAGCTGCCCGCTGAATTTATGCTCTGAAGAATTATAAGCCATACCCAATTCAATATAGGACCTCAAAATAAGGTTTGAACATGGCCTCTTCCACATGCAAATAGGTAGATGGCAAACTCAAACAATCATAGGTCCTAACTTGCATTAAGAACGGCCTTGTAGATTACTATCGAAATGTTTCAAGGGTTCTGGTAGACCAGAAAAGGCTAACACATCTTGTAAAGTGACTGACCTTTCCTTGCGCTTCTCCAAAAATCGAGCCAAGGATGCTTTTCGTGCCTGTGGAACAGCTGCACAGAATATTGAATGTCATTCTTATGAAGTGACGCGAGATAGTAAATCTAATTATTAGTAATCATCTTCATGATCGGACACACAGACTGACAACTTCAGGATTCAGTTAAGTGATGCATGCTGAAAATTGAAGCTTCCTTTGCTATAATGTTTTCCTTCTCCTTTTTAAGAACAAGTTAAGAATTGTACACGGCAATTAAATGAGAAAGCAATTAAAATATATCATGAATACATTCAATATACTTTAGGTATGGTTCAAGAAAGGTCACAGAATAATTGAGTTCTTCATTTCAGAGTTTTATTTACATCACCCTTTCATGGCAAACCCTTACCAGATGGAAACATAGGGGTTACAGCAACAGATCCCACAACATTAGATATGTTCTGAGGCTCCACTTTGCCAACATTATTTGGAACTCCATTGGCTTTAGCTGCCATCAATTCGTCATTGCTAGTAGACCCACTTCCTGACTGGGCACCAGTATGTGAAGAGACAGATATAGGGCTTGAAAGACCAGAGCAAGGCTGTGTGTTTATGGGCTGATTCACAGGAACATCACCAGCTGCCAATTTTGAGGTAGGTGCCTGAACTTGAGCTTTTGGATGGGCATTGTTAAGAGCAACAGAAGATACATTCCCAGCCAGAAGCATTATAGCCTGAGCCTGGAAAAGATGGCCGAATTTAAGATCACCTATGACGAAATAGGAACTTGACAACCACCACAAGTTTATGGCGTGTTTGTGTTCTAAGAATGTACATGCGTGTGAAGGAAAGAGAGAGAATACCTTCTCAGGGGTTATGTCATCATAGACATGCACGGCACCTGCATAAAAGAGGGTCAATTGAGCAGGAGAGCCAGAAGCCTTGACGCCAGTCCTGCAGGCAATATCCCATGTAAGACATTCAATACAATAGAAATATTAAGTTGTAAGAGAAAATGTGATAAAAACTACAACAACAAAAATTACCATGGTTCAGCTGTCCCAGCAAGGCAAGAAATAGTGGGAATAATTGTATGAGGAGCTGTAACTGGAATTCCTCCAAGTAATGGTTGCTTCACAGTGGTGCCAACCAAATTCTGACCAGTAGCAAAATGATTCTTGAAGAAAGGGTTTCCAACTGAAACTGAAATTGCTTGGTTTGAAACAGAAAACATCTTCACATCATGAGGACGGTGCACAGAATGCAGATCATGTGGCACAGGATAAGAAGTCAGGGAAAAATGAGTGCCACCTTGCCTATCGTGATTGAACGACTTCTATATAGTAAAAGCAAGAAACCAACGTAGGGAAGGGAAACAAGATATCAGTCGAGACTCAGGAAACGATATCAAGCTGATAACCAACCAAGCGGGTGCTTTAACAGAACTTGAAATCTCCATTTTCTTAAGGACGGCAACAGAGAGCAAAAAATTCAAGCCACAGGCTTATGGACTTTCATCCTAAACATCGGTACTCCAAGATCCCAACAGAAAATTTCATAGCATTTTAGTTTTTAAAAAGGACCCCTCTACGCCATAAGAAAGACTCTGTTCAAATACAGAGTAAAAATTAAACTTGTCTACAATGTTATTCATGCACAAATTAAGCAAAACGGTTTTATTGCCATTTAATGCTCAAACGGTCCCTAAATGCAAACAAATATATTCAATAAGAAATGGAATAATACCAAACCTGGATTTCACCCATGGATCGCTTTTTACTGGTATCAAAAGCATCTGCAGTGGAGATATTCATAAATCCAGATGATATGAGAGGATCTGAGACAATCTTTTTGGTCTTATCTTCTTGAGCAATCTTGAAAGACATCAAATGAGAAAGGGCAGAGACCTTGTTTGAGAATTTCCATTGTACACCTGCACCATCCAGTAAACAGTACAGATCCTCAGAAAATTTTCAGCAATTTTCAACTTGATGCCGTATTTACCTTCTTCCCCTTTATAATAAAACAGATTTGTGAAAAGCAAGTATGAAAAGTACAAAGAAAAATCATAGGACAACATCAAAGGGAGAGATTTCTTCATTCTCTCTCGTTCTCTCTCCCCTATACCCCCCCTGGTTTTCTCTTTTATTTTTCTTTTTTCCGGATTGCAGAGATAGACTGGAAATACTGAAGTCACAAACAAAAGCGGTACAAGGGTCTTCCTTCTAGGTATCTACAAACTGCTTTTCTGTTTGACAAACCTTACAGGAAGCTGGATGCAGATTTTTTCTATAAAAATGCATCGGCCTTGAAAACCATTCTAGGAAATTTTTCTCTAGTATTTGAGAATTACAAGCCATGCACACAAATTTACCAATTAGAGCAAATTAAATAGATACAAGTAAATTATGGCAAATATTCGAGACTCCAAATAAAAAAATCCGAAGTATATAACAAGAACATACCAGGGTCTTTGCACCCATCACTGATAATCTCCTCCTTTACCACGGCCAATGGTTCTTTCGAGCTCAGACCCAAGAAATCTCTCTCCATATTAGACGCAAAAACAAGATTTCAAAAGCAAGAAGCCCACCTCAAATCCAAAGCCAATATCCACTTTCTTCAACCACCTACACCCTCCTTCCTCACATGAACTCTAGAAACAGAGGCAAAGCAAAAACAAAAACAAAGACAAAAAAAAGCTTTCAAACACAGCAAAAGGCAGAGAGAAAGAAAGAGACTGAAAAAGAGATTAATTTGTGTGCGCAGTGCAGGAGTGGTTCTATGCTTCTCTGAGATATTCACCGTTCCTTTTCTTTTGTTTCTTTAAACTTTAAAAGAAGACACTTCTGTCAGCAGGTGGTCGAGTTACCGATATGTCCGGTTGGGCGACCGGCTGGTCCGGTGCACTACCACGTGCGTGGGTCCTTAACTCGCACACTACCGTATTCGATTCCCACCTGTCGGTGGAAGTACAGCATTTTTGTACTCGAAAAATACAGATCCTGACACGTGTGTTCTATAACACTTGACGAGTTTGGCTCGTGAATTTAAATTGGGGCCCGATGATTGGTTTGCAGTGGATTTTACCTAGCCGATTAATCAGGGCCCTGTTGTTTAATAATCGCCGTCTATTTAATAAATGCTATTTATATTTCACAACATTACCACGTCGGCAGAAAATGCTACGTGCACCCGAATGGTGGGGCGGGTGTTTCGTGCTACGTTCCCAGGATGACCGGTTTGTATGTATAAAATCATTTCATTTTATATTATCTCCTCCTATCATTTTTTTGAATTTTTATATAAAATATAATAAATAATTTAATTTTTTTAAATTTTAAAATAAAAATTATATTTTAATAATATTTTATTTAACTTTTAATAAAATATCTATTAAAATCATAACTAAACGAAGTGATAACACGTGGACGAAATACGAAACAAACCCAAACACCGTGAAAAGCAAGAGTATCTTGACATGGATACCCCCGAATCTCAAATCCATATTAGATGAGAAATAGGCTAAGATGTAAGCCGCAATTATATAATCTATTACAAAACATCTGTTATGAGAACCAGATACAATTACTCGCGATGCTCAACAAGAAAAACACTGGAAAGCACCAACAGATCTGGCTTGAAATCTTAATCCTGGAGTGGGTGTGTATTGAAAGCAAGCTTAGGCTACAAAAATGGCCAAAAATCAGAAGTGGGTCTCTTCGAATTCAAGTTTAAACTCAAAAATCGCAAATATAAGAAGCGAGTCTTGCTCAAAACTGATGGTGGAAGTGAAGTAATTCGTGGAACTGAAAGTGACTCAACTGTCTAAGAGAGAGAGAGATGAGGTTATTGCCAGCGAAGATGAACTCGGAGACGCTAAGAACGCCTTTCTCTTTGAATGCGGATACTGTGCGGGCGGCGTGATCCTCTCTACGGTCCCTTTGAAGGCTTCGTAAAGCCTCTGCGTCAGAGTCATCTCTCTGTCATTATCTCTATTTCCTCTATTTCCTTCTTATTTTTAATGATTTTCCTTTCAGATCGATTTGGGGTTGTTCTGACTTTATTCAGAATTTCGTTTCCAGAAATTGGATCTTTAAATTTCCAGTTGCGTAGGATTTTTTTTTTTTTTTTTTTTTTGGGAGACTTCCTTCCAACTTTTCTTTTTAAAAATAAAAAGTGTCGTGAAATTGAAAAGGTGGAGCATATGTTTTCTCTGTACCACACTAATATAATCTATTTTATATTATTTTAAATTGAACAATTATATATATATATTATATTTTTAATTTTATAAATTGATTATGAAATATTTATTAATAAAATGAACTCTTTTATATATTCATGTTTTATTTTATATATATTTAATATATAATTTTTTTAGTAATTGAAAAAATGATTATGTATAATAATCTATTTAGAGTTATAAAATTCAATATAAATAACGATTTGCATATTGCACAAATTATAGGCTCCTTTATTTAATTAAAAAGAGGAGTTAGGAAAAATAAATATTTACAATCTAATTACCACGCAATTTGTAAGATAATTTCTTATAAATCTTTTTATATATTAAATATTTTCCTTAAGCGAAAGATATAAATACATCACTACTGGTTAACTACTCTACTCAAACATTCTATAAAGATAGTATTAAATACTGTAGGTTTTGAACGATGTGTGCATCTCTCTATAGTTTGACTGGATAATTAAAGATTTATGAAAAAAGAAAATAATTTAAACAGTACTCATGCACAATTTCTTAACGAGTTTTTGTTACAAATTAATCACTGTATACATCACAAATTCTGTACTTATAATTTTTTATAAGATGTATAAGTATTTTTTATAAGATATATGAATATTTTTTTATAAAATATAAAATATAAGATGATAAATAGTAACTGATAAAAAAAAGATTTTTTTTCTTAATTTTCTTAAAAAATCATTAATTTTAATACAAATATTTTGAACCTCTATATAAAAAAAAAAAAGTGAATTAAATAATCATTACGTAATTATTTTAAAAAATAAATAAAATATAAAATTTTGTAAAAAAAATTAATTTTTTAATATTAAAACATATTACTTTTTAAAATAATTATACAACATTTACATATTTTAAAATTGGATCGTGCTACAGCCTCCGTTAGGGGCTTCCGCTGGGGGTATAGTATTATTTTATATGTATTTTGTTTAAGTTATTTTTTATATAAATCTTTTATTATTTTAAAATATTTTAAAAAATTAAAATAAATTTAAAACATTATTAAGAAAATATTTTCTTAATCTGAAAGTAAAAAAAAAACAAATATTAAAAAATACTAAATAAAATAAAAAAATTATTAAATATTTTTAAAAAATAAAATAAATTTAAAATATCATTAAAAAACACTTCCTTAATCAGAAATACAAAAAAATAATTATTAAAAAATATTTCATTAATCAAAAAGTAAAAATAAAAAATCATTAAAAATACTTCGTGATTAAAAAAATATTTTTTAATAATATTATAATTTTTATTTTATTTTTTGAAAATATTTAAAATTATTAAATAGATCTATATAAAAAAATTAAAAAAATACATCTAAAAAAATACTAAAACCCAACAGATCCCCAGCGGAGCATCTAGCCTTATCCTTTAAAATTACTCATATAAAAATCTGTGCCATGTACTGAGCCGTCCGTATAGCAACGAAACTGTACACTATGTAGAACCAGCGCACGTGTGAATTGAAAATATCGCCGTTAATAATAATTAAATATAAATACCAATTAACTGAGTAAGAGGCAAAAACAAAAAGCATATTTATTGTTACCAGATATCGTATACTATTCCCGTGCTACCGCTTTGGCGCCTATCTCACGTATCCTCCCATCCCCGCCTATACATTCTCTGCACATGCACTAAATTTCTAGACTACTCTTTCCCAGCTGTCGTTTTCTTCTACTTTTTCCTCTAATATTTTTTCAAATATTTTTCGCATACTATTTTTCTTTTTTCTTCTTTCCTTCCTCTTGTATTTCATACTTTAATAAAAGGCTGTTTGGAGACTCATTTTAATGTTTAAATATTATTAAAATATAAATTTTTTTAATTTTTAATATTCAACTTCTTAATTTAATTATTAACTATTTATTACGATTTTCCAAACTTATAAACAAAATATAAAAAATAATTTAACTTTTATAAATTTCAAAACAAGATTAATATTATAATTAATATTATAATAATATTTAATTTTATAATATTTTTATTTAATTTTTTCTCTCGCATTTTTTAAAATCTTGTAAAATATGATTTAAAGTCAAATAATTTCACTATTATTTATAAAAAATTTTCATCTCATCTCATCTCATCTCATCTTATGAATATCTAAAGGTGACATAATTTAATTTTTTTTTCTCAATTTCCCTTTTTAAGTGTACAAAACTTAAGGATAAGTAACCTATTTTCTTTTTCTTTTTTGTTATTCTTTTTAAAAAAGGAGTGAATGGTTTGTAGTGCATCTGTTATTCTTGTGGTGGAATTGGAAATGGCATGTTAGCTCTTCAATTGAATCTTATATTGGTACAAAGTTTGGGGAGTGCGTTATATATGAAGTTTTGTCAACTGAGATGGGATATTGTAATTTCTTGTGATTGAATTGCAAATGATTTGGGTAAAGGCACAAGTAAAGGATTGCGGGCCCCACCTTATTCGGATAGGCACTCTGACGTGTACTTGATCATTCTCACGAGGAAAGGATGGAGATCACTTAGCATCGGCATTAGATTAGACATCTTATTGTTTAAATTTTAATTAATATCTAACTTTTTTTACTTTTAACTAATTATTCAAAATTTAAAGTCTACATTAAATTGATTATCACACTCTCTATAATAATAAAATATTATTATTTATTATTTTTATATTTTTTAATTAAATTTTTTTTACATAATCTCCTATAATCTCTAATAATCATATTCATTTTCATTTTCACAATCCAATAAACAAAGTTTCATCATACAATATCAATATCCAAAAACAATAAACAAAGTTCCATCCAATAAACAATTTATACCATATCAATATTCAAATATAAAAGTTTCATCACTGCCCATAGTATAACATTCATATATAGTTGCTGCCCATGTTCTCAAACACCCATATTTGTGATCCAAAATAACAAAAAATCACAAAATAGCATAGGCTACAACCCCAAAACAAATACAACCACAACAACTATGTCGTATATTCAAAACAACTATATTGATGGGTCTTATCTCAGAATAAGGACTAAGAATCCAGGCTTATATGTTGATGGGGTTTATCAGTATAAAATTACTAACATTTAAATAGATACTACGAATTGATTCAATTCATATTGCCAAGTGAATGTATGCATCTTTGACTAATAGCAACACCATAAAATGCAAATTTGACTAGTAGCAAACCATAAAATTCAAGTAATTGATGTATTCAATCAGAGTGTTGAAACTCATTATCTAGCGATCAACATAGCTAGTAATTGCAGTATCCAATCAGAGCTGATAATCTTGTTTTATTTGGGATGGGGCCCCTGCCAGTTTAATGGAATTGATAAGAAGGGATGATGGTGCTAATTGTGAGGAAATTTGTTTTTGTTTTTGTTTTTACAATGTACACTCAGAAATCTGAAAACAATACAC
Organism: Juglans regia; assembly: GCF_001411555.2. Classification (NCBI taxonomy): domain Eukaryota; kingdom Viridiplantae; phylum Streptophyta; class Magnoliopsida; order Fagales; family Juglandaceae; genus Juglans; species Juglans regia. The sequence continues at coordinate 28,125,677 of NC_049913.1, read as the reverse complement.
TCAAAAAATACAAAACCCTTTGACGCATTTCTTCGAGCATCTGTTGTGCATTTCTTTTCTTCATTACCATGGGATATTGCTTTCTCGAAAACAACTTGCTTTCTTCAGTACAAAGCCCTTTGAGGCATTTCTCGAAAACAAATATTACAGCCACAAAATTAGAAACAGAGCCAATCAACAAAATCAAGAGCAAAAACCATGTCAAAATCAAAACTACAAATTGAAAACAAAAATGAAAACAAAATCAAACTCAAACAACATCAACAAAATCAAATCCAAACAACAAAATCAAGAGTAAAATCAAGACTAGGGTTTCGGATTTTATCGTGTTTTTTCTTGTTGTGCTGAAGAGAAGTTGTCGCGTGCCGTGCTAGAGAGAATAGCCGCTGGAGAGAAAGAGGGAAGCTTTTTGAGCCATGGTGTCGTGCTGGAAAAAAGGAAGTGAAAATGGAGGAAGAAAAGAAAGAGGGAAGAAGAAGAATAGAAAGAAGAGAAATAACAAATAGAAGAAGAGAAAGAAGGAAGAGACGCGGGAGAGGGAAGAAGAACAGAAAAAAATACTAGAAGAAGAGAAAGAAATAAGAGACGCGGAAGAGAAAATGGAAGAATGAAAGAAGGAAGAGACGCGGGAGAGGGAAGAAGAACAGAAAAAAATACTAGAAGAAGAGAAAGAAATAAGAGACGCGGGAAAGAAGAAGAAAAAGAGCAGCGGGAGAGAGAGGAGCCGAAATGTAATAAACAATGGATTTAGACTTGCTACAGAATTTTTCATTTTTGGAAAGAAAAATGAAATTACTGTAGCTCATATTTGAGATGAAAAGCCTTTGGCTAATTCAATGTGGACCAGTTATTGTTAAAATTAGTCAAATATAAAGATGAAAAGGTATTTGGCCAATCCAATACCAATACTCAAATGTTATAAATCATGTAATTCATACTTGCTATTTTTGTTGGGTTGAGTTTTTAACATATTTCTCATCCTTTGTTTTTTTAATTATCATGTCCTATAATATAGTATTAAATTATTAGAAATAATTTATTATAATTTTATTATTTAAGTTGTATAAAAATAGTAAAGAAATTGTCAACTTATCATTAATTTTCAATTTAACTTGTAGGTTATGTCTAAAATAAATGTTATTCATAAGTCACTATTTACTTTCACATTTAATATTTATAATTTTTTTATAGGGCGTGAGAATATTTTTTATAAGATATAGAGATATTTTTAATAAGATATGAGATGTGAGATGATAAATAATAATTTTTATGTGATAAAACAATAATTAAGATAGCCCTCTCACAGTACTTGTGATAGCTGTTGTCGGATTGCCCTGTAATCTGGCAAGGAAATTACAAGCAACCTCCATCCAAGTTTTCCATCACTTTCAAGAGGGACTTAATTAAACACAATAATGTATTTTCAAGTGACTGATTGAGTGCTTATTAAAAGAAAAATGATGTGAATGATTGACCCTTCTGTTGTTATCTTTTCTAATCGTTACCAAAGGACAGGCTTATCCAATCAGAAAAACTTCTTCCCCCCTCTCTCACGACAGTCTTGATGATTGTTGATGGATCAAGCGACATTCCTCAACTTCAACCTTTATGGGGTCCATAACAGAGAGAATTTAATGGCAACAGATTAAATAAATATAAAATACCTAACTTTACAACCTCCTTTTGCTGTCTTTCTAATTTTGGTAATAATTTTTTCAGCATTAATATCCTCTTATACAGCTCAAATGCAATTATTGGGTGGGAGGAAATAGGCGAGCAAAATGCTTGTGTGAGTAACAGTGAATGCATTCACTGTACAAGAAATCTAGTTCTCGGGAACGTACAAGATACCCACACACATATGCTGGAGAGTCTCATTTTACCAAATATGACATCGTTTCGCAAGAAACTCATGCAAGATAGAAATGGTCACAGACTTCACCACCTTCGCACATGACCACCTCAAACCAACCCTAGCTAGGCGCGACAAGTGTCTTACATTCATAGGGGCAGGCCAAAAGGACCAACCTCAACCAATGAACTTGTGAATGCCAAAAACTGCAAAACAGATCGAAAATGAAGCAAGAGTCATCCCGATCCACGTTGGTAACTCGAGTTTCGATACGGTGCTCTTCGTATTCATCCATAAAATAAATAATAAATAAACAAATAAAAATAAATAAAGAGAGACAAGAATTTACGTAGTTCGACATAAAAGCATATGTATATAGATTGTTGTGGCAAAATCCACTATAATAAGTGATGATTTTACAATGTCTTATAACCTCACATATCGTTCAATACAATGAGAGAATTTAGTCTTAAGAGAGTTGGTGCAGAGTACCTGGAGAGAGCTTCCTAGATTTGTGGAGGAGCTGTTCCTTATATAGAAGTTATTTATTTGGAGTGATAGAATCTAACTTGACTTGTGATACATTTTCCTTTTAGCAGTCTAAGACAATTTCTTTGTCTTATCCCTTGGTTTTATCTCTTCCCTTAGTGATAGATTTCTAGAGGGTTTGACCCAGTCAATTTAGTCCCTAATAGATGCTCTCGATTCTTAAGGTCAACTTGTTTATCAAGAAGACATTGAGAATCTTCAAGTCAACCGTGGTGGAAGTAACCTGCAGAAAAAGAAATTATGGTTGCTAGTAGTTTTTCACTGTTATGCAATGGAGATCTCCATGAGTGGTCCACAAGAAATTCTAAAATTTGTAGTAAGAGCCTTCGAGGATGGGCCTTTGTGAAGCTTGTTTGTAAGAACATTTGCATAGTGATTGTATATGAATGTTTATCATTAGTAAAGTGCGTATATTTCTGTGCTCGGTGATTTTTTTGGGTTTTCAGTTGCCTCAGTGGATTTTGCCCCGTGCTGTATTTTTTGTTAGTGTTTTTTCGTTTTGAAGTGGATGTAAGAGTTTATTTCTAGTAACCCGCGCTTAAGTGGTCAGGGTGCCCGAAAGATACCCTCGCAAGGCGGTTGTAGAGCTTGGAGGCTCGTTCCCGAAGGCAACCCACTGGCGGCAGTTGTAGCAAGTGGAGACACGTAGATGTGAGTGTAGCGGGAGAGTGCCTCAACCGTGTAACCCTGGCGATGCGAGTGTAGCGAGAAATACCCCGACCACGTAACTCTGGCGATGGGTGTAGCGGGAGATACCCTAGACCACGTTACTCTGGCAATGGATGTAGCAGGAGAGTGCCTCAACAGCTTAACTCTGGCGATAGGTGTAGTGGAAGAGTGTCTTGGCCTAGTAATGCTGGCGATGCGAGTGTAGCAGGAGATGTCCTCGACCGCTTAACTCTAGCGATGGGTGTAGCGGGAGAGTGCCTCAACCGCGTAACCCTTTGAGGTGAGAGACAAAGTGCAACCGCAATCTGCGGCAGGAGCTACAGATCGATCGTACCAACAAAAACAAACATGTTAGGTTAAATAATCCAAATCACTAGTTTGAAGTTACGAAACCTAATACATCTCGCTTGAGTGGTGAAGGCCGGTGACATATGGGCGGCATCTGTTGGCCACCATGCTTTGGCAACAATGAGGACATGGGATGCCCGTGATATCGAACGGTTAGAGTAATTTGTCCCGTTTAAGATCATTTGCTGCAGAATGATTTTTGCATGGGGAAATTGTTTATCCTTGAGCGCTTTTATAGCAATGAAAATTCTTCGTCTTTGGTGAGTTCAATTTCGAGTCAACTAGCTCGACTTTCTTTTCTTTCTTCTTCTTGGTTTTTTTTTTTGGACTACCGCTGAGTAAAATTCATGTGAATGGCATAGAAAATACTGTGTATGGAGAGGGGCACTTTGTGTGGTGCGTAACTGGCGAGGAAGGCTCTATGCAGTGTGTAACTAGCGAAGAGTATCCCGTGGTTAAGCAATTGGCGAGTAGCGCCACCCGATGAGCAAACCATGCATGGACTGAAGTCCCAGTGGTGAGTAAACCTATTGTGGCGAGAAAACACATAGAAGGAAGCCTACTGGCAGTAGAAACTACCGTAGGTGACCTCTGCTTGCTACTACGGGTTGTCTGCTTGCTAAGGAGCACTCCATGTGGTGATCATCAACTGGCGAGGAACAGTTTGTGCGGTGTGTAACTGGCAAGCAACATCCTGTGGCGAGAACCGTTGGCCAGGAACAATTTCTTAATCTCTCAATTTTCTTTATCAGGGAAACGACGAGAAGATCCCATATGTGCATCGTATGATCAGTGGGCTGGGACGCCAGACCTAGGCAGCACCATACACGGAGGTGGTGGGCAGCACACCCGCCATGCATAGTGATCCTTGTAGGGGGCTAGTGCACTAGGACATGCACATTACGTGCTGGCATATGGTTTATGGTATTTAGGCTCTCGATGGGGCTGGAGACTAATTGAGCTGAGTTATTGCATATTTTATACATTTAGAACCAATATATTTTATTTATTTCATTACATTATTATTGGTTTTATATGAAAAAATAGTTAAGATGAATAAATCCGAGTTGTGATTTAAATTACTTTATAGCATAGTTAATGCTTAATTTTTATAACTTGTGATTTAATTGGATAATGTTCTGTCACATGCATAACATATTTTTTCATTTTCTATTCTTTCTTTTTATTTTATTTTATTTTATTTTTTTCTAATTTTATTTTATTTTTTTAGGAAAAAAAAATACAAAAAAAAGTCAAATGAACTCTCTCATTTAAATGAAGATGTTATTTAAATATAAGAGCTACTGAATAAAAGAGAAAAAAACGCATGCACGAACGGCTAGGCACAAATGAGATTTTATTCTTCTTTTGGCTTTGACTTAGTCTTCATGGAGTTAGACGTGGGAGACACATGCTAGTAGTTCTTTTGGCTTTGACTTGGTCTTCATGGAGTTGGATGCGGGACTGAAACAGATTGGCTACGCGGACGCAAAGGAGAGCTAGTCTTTGGGTTTTTGCACGCAAGCACAAGGGGATTATTTTTTTTTTTTCTTTTTCCTACGGACGGAAGATCATACTTTTTGATGAGAGGAAGCAGTGCCGCTTGAAGAATTCCTTTGGGGTCCAATTGCCGCTCCAGCCTTCTCCTCAATTGCCTACCACCTTCATCTCTATTTATTTGGCTTGCTCTTTTCACCCTCTACTATTTATTTAATTTTAATTTAAAGTTTATAATGTATTTTTTGAGATATTTGGCTTAGACTTTTGGGCATTTTATTTGCTATTTATTTACTTCGTGTTATTTATTTTTATTACTTCTTTAAGCTTTCATTTAACAGTGATTATAATTGCTATGAATTGATTTTGAGAATTTGTGATTTGAATACAAGGATGAACTCTAGAATCTTGATTTTGGAGCTTTTCAATTCTCAATTTGTATTTTGTCAATTATTTTCTAATGTAATTCTTAGATTAGTTTTATTAATCTCTTAGTTCCATTGCATATTAGATTAATTAAACCTTAATTGAGACTTAAATAATTTCTGTTTTATTGTTTAATTTTCAGATTAATTAAGAATGTTTAGTTTAGTTAATTTTTTTTATTGTTAATTTCAATTTGTTAGTTTTTTACATTTCATTTCGACACTCAAAAATCCAAAAATATGAATCTAGTCCATGGCTAATGCCATTTTCTTTCTTGTTGCATTCTTCCATTCATTGCATATACCATTATTTTTATTTTCTCTTTGTGAATATTTTCACCATTTTAAACGAGTTTGATTTTAAGTAACTTTCCCTGAGGAGACGATCTAGGAATTTATTTCTAATTATTACGCGACATTCTCCTGCACTTGGAATAGCCTTTGTGCTGCTCATTTTTTAGTGAGTCAGAGACCACCAAACTGGCGACAGGATACATTGGCAAGTTTGGTGGCAGAGGTTCTTCATGCTGGCGACAGAAAAATCCGGCGATCCAAGTGGTGGTTGAGTTGGTTTTGTTGGTGTCGAGTGGTCTCCTTTGGTTCACACGGGCGAGAATGGCAAGGTGCATGGCGAGGAGCTCTAGGGGGTCAGGAACCACCTTGCCAACGGCAGACAACTCTGGCGAGCAAGGTAGTGGTCGACGATGGGCTAGTCGGCACTCGGACGCCTGATTTGGTGGTCCTTAGACAGCGTGCCTCATCTGCGTGGCACATGCGCATTGCATGGTACATGTGTGTAGTGCATCCATTTCTTGCGTTCTTCCTTCACGTATAATATATATATATATATATATATATATATTCGATGCAGTGTTAGTTTGTAAACAAAAAGAAAAATAACAAAGTTGAGGAGATTCTTATCTTTTTTTTTTTTTTTATTTGAAGATATTCTCGTGAGTGTAGAATTCACATCGTGCAGGGGTGTGGCAAGTAGCATATAATAATTATATATTTGTTTATATATTTTTTAGATGATCTCACGAACCAAGGAATCTCAACTTTTGTAGATGATCCTGTGAGTCGAAGAATATCCTTCTCCCAATTTCGGTATAGAGAAAAAGTCGATCCCACAGACGATGCCAGCTGTTAATGCTAAAATTTGCACAACAAACCGAAAAAGAAGAAAGAGTCATCCCAGACCCACGTTGGTGATTTGGGCTTCGATACGGTACTTTTCGCGTTCATCCATGAAATAAATAATAAATAAGCAAATAAAAATAAATAAAGGGAGATATAAGAATTTACGTGGTTTAGCATAAAAGCCTACGTCCACTGGTTGTTAGGGGTAAAATTCACTATAATAGGTGATGATTTTACAATGTCTTATGACCTCACATATCATTCAATACAATGAGATAATTTAGTCTCAGGAGAGTTGGTGGAGAGTGCCTAGAGAGAGCTTCCCAGATTTGTGGAGGAGCTGCTCCTTATATAGAGATTTTTTCCTTAGAGTGATAAAGTCTAACTTGACTTGTGATACATTTTCCTTTTAGGAGTCTGAGCCAACTTCTTTGCCTTATCTCTTTTCTGCCTTATCTATTGGCTTTATCTCTTCCCTTAGTGATAGGTTTCCAGAGGGTTTGACCCAGTCAATTTAGTCCCTAACAGAACTCGTTCCTCCTTGGCCAATTGTCTCGCTCATTATAGGAGCATCATTATCTACCTTTGTCCCTCTTCCAATCCGATATACAACTAGATTGAAGGATGCTATCCAATGGAAAAACAAATTGTACAACGTTGTGCAAGGAACCCTTGAAGCCTTGTTTCCCTCTCTTTTTCTTCTCACCAGCTATTTCATTCCCTTATCTCACCATGTTTCCAAAAATTTTACTCCAACTATTCAAGTTCTCTCTCTCTCTCTCTCTCTCTCTCTCTCTCTCTCTCTCTCTCTCTCTCATACGTCCTAAGTAATAGATGATCACAGAAATCATGCATGTCAAGCTTCCTTGATTCAGTCAATCACATCTCATGGAGTTAATTGTGTTTACTTCCTAAATTCAAGCTAGTGTAATATTCTATACAACAAGCAACTTAATTGCTCCTTCCATTTATGTAGACAACTAGCTGCATATAAACAGGCTCTCTTGTAATATTTTGAAATATGTTTTTTTAATACAATACAACACCAACGTGTTTTCAATTATCTTATATGGTATCAAGAGCTTTTTCCTCCTAATCGAATTGATCCTCTGTTTCTTCAGCTATGGCTCAGACACCTCCCTCTGTCACCAACTCCACCAGTTCTATTCATCCTTCCGAACCCAATATCATTTCCATCAACGCCAATGCTCATCTTCCATACAAGCTGACCTCCTCTAATTTTCCTGCATGGCGTGCTCAACTTGAGAGTCTTATCATTGGGTATGATCTTCAGGGTTTCATCAATGGTTCCAACCCGTGTCCTATACTCGGGAGTAACCCCACTGCTGAGGCCATTGCTGCCAACAGCCACTGGATTCACCAAGATAAACTTCTTCTCAATGGAATTTTTACTTCAGTTTCTGAAAGCATCATGCCTTTAATTGCTACATCAAGCACTTCAAGAGAAGCTTGGCTCAAACTAACCCGTCTCTATGCAAATCGTTCTCGAACGAGGGTCATGCAACTCAAGGACACACTTACTTCCTTGAGTCGTGGCTCCAAGAGCGTTACAGATTATCTCCAGCAAGTGAAATCAACTGCTGATGAATTGGCACTCGTTGATTCACCCCTCACAAATGATGATCTCACACTTTACATTCTCAATTGCTTGGGATCCCAATTTCGTGATATTGCAGGCTCCATTCACACGTGAAAATCCTCTCATGTTTGAAGAGTTCCATGACTTGCTTTTTAGTCATGAAGCCTATCTCCATCGTCTTGAGATGTTGCAACAAACCACCTTTGCTACTGCTAATTATCATCAAAAGAAGGCTCTTGTGTTCTCCTCCCATCGAGGCAAATCCCACAGAACCAACAATAACTCACGGCCTCATCAACGGTCTTCCCAATCACAAAATACAAATCAATCCTCCAATAGATCAAATGTGGTTTGTCAATTTTGTTCAGCATCTGGACACACAACTCGTCAATGCAAGAAGTTCTGGACTCCACCTTCTTCAACTGCTAATTGTGCTGCCACTGGATCTACTGCAAAAAAATCCTGGGTGGTTGACTTTGGTGCCTCACACCACGTCACCTCTGACATGTCCAAGCTTTCTATTCATTCCGAATATGATGGAACCGATGAGGTTATAATAGGTGATGGATCAAGTTTGAAAATTTCCCATGTTGGCACTGTCAGATTTCAATTACCTACTCATAGTGTGGCTCTAACCAATACTCTGTGTGTCCCTAAAATTCATAAAAACTTGATCTCTGTCCATGAATTCACCAAGACAAATAATCTTGTGCTTGAGTTTCACCATTTTCACTTCTTTGTGAAGGATCTGAGTCGGGGGCGACACTAATGCAAGGACCCTATGACAAAGGTATCTACACACTGCCAGCAACATCCTGCAATGTTGGACATCCAAAGGCAGCTTTTACCACTAAATGTGTCTCTTCTGAAATTTGGCATAACCGTTTGGGTCATCCCTCTCGGCAACTTGTTCATCATTTAATAAAAGTTTTTCAATTACCAGCCAATAATCTCATTTTCACTTCATATGTTCTTCATGTTCTATTAATAAAAGTTAGAAACTTCCTTTTCATACTTCTAGCATTTCAAGTTCATCACCTCTTTAGTATCTTTTTACTGATGTTTAGGGTCCTGCTCCCCACCTTTCTCTTGAGGGTGATCGTTATTTTGTCTTATTTGTTGATCACTATACAAAATATTGTTGGTACTTCCCTCTAAATTCAAAATCTGAAGTCTCTAAAATTTTTCCACAACTCAAGGCTATACTTGAAAAACAATTTTCCTTGCCAATCAAACATATCTACTCTGACAATGGAAGTGAGTTTATTGCTCTTAAAGGCTATTTTAGCCAACATGGAATTAGTCATCTCACAACAGCTCCACACACTCCTGAACAAAATGGAGTGGTTGAACGCCGTCATCGACATATCGTGGAAATGGGCATGACTTTACTCCATCAAGCACAACTTCCATCCTTCTACTGGAATCTGGCATTTTAGGCCACTGTCTACTTGATCAATAGAATGCCCACACCTTTACACTCCCTTAAATCTCCTTTCGAAATCCTATTTCAGTCATCTCCTAATTATCTCAAAGTTCAGAGTTATGGACGTCAATGCTTTCCTTGGCTCAAACCTTATTCTCAAAATAAATTGGACCCAAAGTCCCGACCATGTATTTATGTTGGCTATTCCACCTCACAAAGTGCATGCAAGTGTCTTGATCCAAACACCAATCAGATCTATCTTTCCCATTATGTTCGCTTTGATGAATCTGTTTTTCATCATACTCAGCAAACAACAATTTCCTCACCATCTCAGCGTGTCCTCTCCCCTCCTCCACTCTTGACACTTGATCATTCTTTGCCACCTCTATCCCAGCCCTCGGGTTCATAACTGGATATTGCTGGCCAACAGGTGCAGTCACAGCCTTGCACTAGTGTTTCCCCTGCGACATCTTCTTCTGGTAGTACACTCCCAACCATGGGTCCTTCACTTTTAGCTGCTGAATAGGTTGTTGCCACCAGGCCTCCCCAGCCAACTCGCATGGTCACACGATCCATGCATAATATCTATAAACCCAAGCGGCTCTTCTTGGCTACGAAGCATCCAGTAACTAACATTGGAGCCCAATGGTATTCATCAAGCTCTCAAAGATCCTCATTGGGGCCAGGCCATGAGTGAGGAGTTTACAACCCTTGTTTGATATGGAACCTGGAAGTTGGTTCCTACCAAATCAAAGCAAAATTTAGTTGACTCAAAATGGTGTTTCGAATTAAACGCAAACATGATGGATCCATTGTTCGCTACAAATCGCGCCTAGTTGCCAATGGGTTTCATCAATGCCTTGGACTTGACTTCACAGAAACCTTCTCCCCAGTTGTGAAACCTGCCACAATTTGAGTTATTTTATCTCTTGCTGTGATGAAATGCTGGTCTCTCTGGCAACTTGATGTGAATAATGAGTTCCTTCATGGGACACTAACTAAGGATGTTTTCATGGCGCAACCAGCTGTTTTTATTGATGCCTCCTATCCTCACCATGTTTGCCACCTTCAAAAGTTCATCTAGGGACTAAAACAGGCGTTGCGGGCTCGGTATAGTGCATTGCATGATTGCCTCTGTGGCATTGGATTTGTGAAATCTGCTTCAGATCATTCTCTATTTATCTATTAGCATCACAACATGTACTTTCTTGTTTATGTTGATGATCTAATCCTCACAGGAAATGACCTTGCCTTCATCTCTGCCATCATCTAACAACTCGGTGCACAATTCTCTCTGAAAGATCTCCGGCCTCCTCACTTCTTCTTAGGGATTGAAGTGATCTATACCTCAGATGGTTTGTTTCTTTCCCAGCACAAATATGTGCGAGACCTTCTGTATGAAACTGGAATGGATGGTGCCAAAGATTTCACCACCCCTCTGGCTACTTTCAGTCGACTACAACTGAATGATGGTTCCAGTCCAGCAGTTAGCACTACTTACAGAAGCGTCATTGGTGCACTTTAGTACCTAGCTCTCACTCGGCCTGATATTGCTTTCCCTGTTAACAAGCTTGCTCAGTTCATGCACTCTCCATCTGAAATTCACTGGATTGCTGTCAAGAGGCTCCTACGATATCTCAAGCATTCGATTTATCATGGTATACAGCTTCATCGCTCTGCTGCTCCCAACTTCTCGCCTACTCCGATGCTGACTGAGTAGGGAGCATCAATGATAGAAGATCTACCTCAGCATATATTATGTTCCTTGGTGCCAACCCCATCTCCTGGTGCACTAGAAAGCAATGAGCAGTGGCTCACTGTTCCACTGAAGCAGAATATAGGGCACTTGTGAGTGTCGCATCAGAAATTGCCTGGCTTCAATCACTCTTCTGTGAACTTGGTGTCACCATGAAGTCCCCACCAAAGCTTCTCTGTGATAATATTGGTGCAACACAGTTAAGTCTCAATCCCGTACTTCATTCTCAGATGAAACACGTTGCCATTGACTTACACTTTGTTCAGGATTATGTCAACAAAGGAATTCTTCAAGTTGCTCATGTGTCTACCCATGATCAGCTTGCTGATTTAATGACCAAGGCCTTATCGCATCCGCATTTTCAGCTTCTAAGGTCCAAGATTGGTGTCACTGGATGGGAGCACCATCTTGAGGGGGCGTAATAGATGATCACAGAAATCATGCATGTCAATCTTCCTTGATTCAGTCAAGCACATCGCATGGAGTTAATTGTGTTTACTTCCTAAATTTAAGCTAGCGTAATATTCTGTACAACAAGCAACTTAATTGCTCCTTCCATTTATGTAGACAACTAGCTGCATATAAATAGGCTCTCTTGTAATATTTTGAAATATGTAGACAACCAAAGTGTTTTCAATTATCTTATACTAAGTTCAGTCTCGACAACCATTTCTCTCTTAATCTTTGAGCACCAAATACACATGACACTAAAATGATTCAGAATATGATTGGATTGGGTAGTCTCGGATTGAGTTCTATCAACCAACAACCAGCTAAAGCTTCTGTGAATACTTGTAATTGCTTGAGGTAAGTTATCTTTCGAGACAATACTTACAAATGCATATTCGATGACCCTGAGTTGACGCTGGACTATTAAATTGCTTGGCTGAGGTTGTAACGATATCGGGTCGAGTGGTCACCTCTCGGCTAG